>NC_057761.1:8319388-8537625 GCF_010389155.1 Erigeron canadensis
CCAAAGAATCACACTTGCAGCTGTTAAACGCATTTTTAGGTACCTGAAAGGGTGCCCTAGCCTTGGTCTTTAGTATCCAAAGGCTCAGGTTAGATCTATGGTTATTCAGATTCAGATCATGAGGTTGTAAGATTGATAGAAAAAATCCACAACTGGTGGATGTCGTTTCCTAGGGGAAAACTGGTGAGTTGGACCAGTAAGAACAGACTTCGGTCTCAATGTCTACTGCGGAAGCAGAATACATTTCTGCGCCCGTTGCTGTGCCCAATTCTCTGGATCAAAACCAGTTACTTGATTATGGCATGAAATTCACAAGAACCCCAATCTTTTGTGACAACACCAGTGCTATGCTATATCTCACAACCCAGTGATGCACTCAAAGACAAAGCATATTGATATCAGGTATCACTTTATTCGTAATCATGTTATGAAAGGAGATATTGAAATACATTTCATCCCCACTGATAAACAGTTAGCTGATGTTTTTACAAAACCTCTTGATGAAAAAACTTTTAAACATCTCATCAGTGAACTGGGTATGTTAAATCTTCATTAAACTGGAGAGGCCTTCAGTTGAGGATGGTCCCGGTGATCTTGATTGGTTGGAGATTGAACGCCTTGATGTACTCGAAGACTAGTCACTGATCAAATGGATCACATTTTAGGGGAAAAAGACTCAAAATATTTTTCAAATAAATTATTGAAAATGCAACTGAAGGTCATCAGTTGAAACTGGCATCTAAATTTTCTTTTGTTTGCTAGTTGGTCTTGTCTCAAAATGTGGTCAGCCAGATTTCATAACGTTGTGTTTTACTTGGTGGATACTTGTGACACGTGATGTTACTCGAGTGCTAACCTCGCACTCACGAACGTCACCTGACATGTCTTACGTGTCAAGACTTTTGCTGAAAGTACTGCACTTTTTATGGGTATGGTGAAGTTAGTGGTGAGTGGGAATACCAGCCGTCGTAGCATTAAATGCTTGATGGGAAGTATTAAATATTTTTGAATTCTCAAAATTTTGGAAAATAACTTTTTACAAATTATTTCAAATTTTTGGAGACTAAAAATATCTTTTCGTATATATTTTGGCAATATTTTACTGCCTATATATACCCCACTAAAATATCCGTCTCATTTACTTCTCTCAAAATTCCTTCATTTACTCTTTCAATCATTCACAATTCGAGATCCTTTTCTCTCTTTCTTCTTTAAGTCCAAAACCCTAAATCAAATTCACAAATGGCTCCTAAATCTTCTCTTCTTCATCTCGTTCTCGTGATGTGAATCTACTCACTGCTGAGTACATTCCATCACAAAATGTTATTCGTGCCACTGGTGCTCCCATAAGTTCTAAACTTATTAAATTAAATCCAAATAATCCAATAGCATCTCTCCAAGGGCTCCAGGCCGCTGACCTCTTATGGGAGAATCCAATCCTTTCTTCGGATTTCTCCCCTCAACGATGCCTTCTCTTTGAATCCACACAAGCTATTTCATGACTACTTGTGTGAATTCTGGTACACTGCCTCTCTTTCTGAGGACTGCTCATCCATCTCCTTTCTCTAAAGGATGGGTCGGTCCCGTGTACCATCACCACTGAAACATTGAGGGAAGCCCTTAACCTCAATTACTGGAGACAAAATGAAAATCCAGTGGTGATTTCCTCCAATATTAATTTCCGCCAGGTCTTCCTTGATATGGGAAATAAGGAGATGGTGGAGGGGGATGTGTTGAAGACCAAGGGGTCTATTATAATGAAAGGGCTTTCACCATCCTGGAAGTTCTTTATGGTTCACTTGGTGGAGAGTTTGGGAGGGAGTTCTGGTGGATTGGACCAGATAAACTCCTTTCAGGCAGAGATGGCTTACTGCCTCTGGAATGGACTGAGGGTAGACTTTGCAGGTATTCTGTTCAGAAGCCTGGTGTTTAAGCTGAAGGGCAACAGGGGTCCTTGTGTCCCTTTTCAAGATTCCTGTCCCTTTGTTTCATTCAGATTCTGGGCAGGGAAGAGTACAACAACACGCAATCCTTGTTCTCTATGCCAGAACTGTTGAGGAATCTGGACAACCTGGAGTCCACTTCTGATGAAGTCCAGATGTCCCCGAGAATGATTTTTGCATTCTCTAAAACTGATGCACCACAATCTGGTGAATCAGAAAGGCAACTGGGCGGGCCTCAAAATAATGAGAGACCCACCGGTTAGTCTACTAAAGTAGTAACTGTGGCAGAAACAGGAGTCCAGGCAGTTCCTAAAGCAAGAAGATCCTCTAAAAGCAGGAGATCAAGATCTGGACTTGCTGCACCTGACCAGTCACAATCTGTGATAGTGGTCTCTGAAGCCGCTGCCGGTGATATTGCAACTGAGGATAGAGCAGTTGTAGTTGAGGCACCAGTCACCTCTGTCCAGGGAGAAGATGCTTCGGCAATGGATCCTCAAACTGATGATACCATTGAGGCAACTCAAACTGGTCATCAGGAGTCTGAACAACTTGTTCAGCCACCCCCAACATTTATGGATCTTGGCATAAATGAGGGTGTGTTTCAGCTTGAGTCTTCGGACTCATCTGAGACAGAATCTGACCAGGAGATGGCTGATGCAATTGTACTTAATCAGCTCCCTTCTCTCCTTGGTCAACCCCAAGAACCACATGTTTCAGTTTCCCCAACTAATGTACAAAGCTTAGATATACCTCCAATATTCACCTCTCGCCAACCACTTTCTTCCATGGGTGTGCCTAGAAATAGACACATCCTAACCCCACCGTCGTCGTCGTTCACACCTGAGCACTCTCAGCATGAACGACACATTGAATCTCTTCCCTTCATTTCTACAACCCCTCCTCTTCTATCAACTGATGCTACCGCAACTGGAGAACCAAATATTGTCATACCTCGTCCAGTTGCACCTGTAGCTTTTTCGGCTGGTCCAGTGACACCTTCTCCTCCGTCATTGGACAGCCAATTTGTGTCTTTCCAAGCCGATCTCTCGAACCTTCTCGCGAGGGTGGAAGAGATTCAAAAGACACTTGATAAGAACACCAAGTCCCTCTCCAGGTACCACAAGGATCACTTGCAAAATATTAAAGTGGTTGACCTGGGGATCAACAAGTTCTCTGCCAATGAGGACTTGGTGTTTGGCAAGCTGAACGAGTTAGTGGAATCCTCCAATCAACTGGCAACATCCTTAAGGGAGGCATTTGCACTGACTCAATCTGGAGTAACATCTTCAATATCCAACCTGCTGAACAGTACTGTCAGATCTTCAGAGGTTGATATTAAGAATCTTGAAAGGCAGGTGCAAGATTTATGTAACAAACCTGGCCTAGATGTGACTACGCTTGGGCACCAGTTGGCCTCTTCAGTAGGTCACAAGATCGAAGAAACTTTGGCTGCCAATGAAAACAACTTGATTGAAAAGGTGATGTCTGAGATCACCAAGATTGCAGCGCCCCAGGTCGATCTCACTCCTATTACATCTGAGATTGATCGGTTGAGGTGCAGTCTGGATACACTGGCCAGCAAGGTCTCTGAACATTCAACTGCCATATCGGATCTGACCACTGAAGTTGGCAAAGGAAGGGAGGTTGTGACTGAAAGTGTTAAGGAAGTCCCTGCAACTGGGCTCTCTTCAGATGATCTCTCAATACTCAGCCAGATTTTAAAGAGTCAAGAGCAGACAAGTGGAAATGGAATGACTCAGTCTCAAGAGATAAATCATCTTTGGAGGACAGTTCGCATGCTTTGTGGAGTCTTCAAAGAGTGCAAGACAATGCAATCATGGCAGCCTCTAGATCGCCTGCCCTCCAGTCATGCCGATTTTGAAGCCATTAGGCAGGGACTAGATGCTGCCAAGGGGGAAAGGTCGGTACATGCCCCTCGCACTCTTGTGGAGACTTTAGATAAAGGGAAGGAGATTGTGGTGGCTTTCAGTACTGAGGCTGGTGAGCAAGGGTTTGAGGTGTTTGAGGATGTGGTGGTAGGAGGTGTTGATAAAGGAAAGGCCATTGCTGATGAGTCTTTGGAACCGGCCACCGATGCACCAATGTTGGAAACTGGCAATGTCGATTTGTTGCCTCCAGTTACTGAAAGCGAGAGTAAGAAGTTAGTAAGAGTGGGATACCTGGTCAAGGAAAGGAAGAAACAAATGAAGGCAAACCAGTTTGAATCAAGAAAAAATATTCCAACCCCTCTTGTTGATATCACTGATGCTCAACTCCTTGGCTTGACACTTGTTGAACACAAGAAGATCAAAGAAGATCCAAGAATAGTCAATGCACTGAAGGAGATGCTTGAAGTGGAGCTGGACAAACACTACCAGGATGATGAGGCTGAACTGGATGCAAAGTGTTTGAATGTGTCGGTGGAGAAGGCCAGAGAGATTAGGTCTGAAGGGATTCTCAAGAGAACTGAACAAGTAAAGAAGGCAGTCACCAAAGTGTTGAATCCACCCAAGTCCAAAGGAAGAAAACAAAAAGCCTTGCCTAGAGATGCAAATCTAAGGATTTGGGTAGAACCATCTGAACCCACAACTGATGATATTCGAGCTGCTACACAAAAGCTGAGCACGAGCAAAATAAAACTGACAAATGAATCTGAAGCTCGCACATATTTGTTAGATGTACAGCGTCGAAGGCACAATAGAGGCAGGATTACTGATGTTAAGGTTTCAATCAAGCCTGGTGCCAAGCATTTTGTTGTTGAGGTACAATACTTTGGAGGGCCTAAGAGGACAACTGAGAACCCGGATGTCAATCAGTATGGTCATTCCGAACATGTTGAGATGTTGAGGTTGCTGGAGGGGAGACAGAGGAAGAATAAAGTTGAAAGAGGCTGGGAGTACGTATTGCAAAATCTTATCAAGTTCAAGGAAAACATTGAAGAAAGATTAGGCCTTGATCCTGAGGATACTCAGCCGATTTCATCAGTCTCAAAGAGAAGGAAAACTGGCGAAGGGCCATCTGTTTAAGTTTTCCTTCTAACTATCTACTTGTAATTTTGTGTACTCTCTTGTAATTTATTTGTAATTGTATGTATATACAAATTGCCAGATTGTAACCTACAAGTAAGATATCTGATAAGATCTACAAACACTTAAAACAAAATCCAAGACATTTGATGATCTATAAAAATGTCTTGGAAACTCAATAGGTTTTATCAAACTCAAGTATTTCAAACTTAAACTTGTATAGAAACAAGTTTGAAATCACTTGACAATATTTCAGGACAATTAGGGGGAATTTGTTAGGTCCAGTTTCTACTAAACTGGAGCTCTCCAGTGACATCTGGAGAGCATGAGAAATTGTCCGAAATATTAGAAGTCCAGTTGCATTGTACAGGTTTAGCAACTGATGACTTCCTCCAGTTGAGATCAGAAGACTAGAATCTGAAGACCTTCCAGTTGAAGTCAAAGACAACAAATGGAAGATAGAGATTGGCAATGGCAGCGAAACCCAGTTGACAATCTACCAGATCAATCAACTGGAGAATCCTCCAGTGTAAATGCTCTTACAAAGCTTTACACTGATTACGAGGAGGACCTTTTTACTCTACATCCTTTTAATAGGACAATGATATTGTCTTTGGTTAAAGATACAAAGATGTAGAGTGGTTGAATAAAGTAACCTTTTGTCCTACTTTATTTAACACACACGAAGGATTATTTTAACAATACTTTTGTGTGCTGTCAACCATATTTCTACGTCGAAGTTGAGATCCCCATGCTCAATCTTCGACTATAAATAGAGGTCCTTGCACAAGCTTTTTCAACAACTTTGCAAATACATATATTCTGCAATATTGGTGAACTTGTGCAATATTCTCTCAATCGCAAAAAGAAACATTTCACAACTCTAAGTGTTTTGATTGTTTAGGAGAATTTCCAAGTTTAGATCAATTGTAATTCATGGGTTGTTAGGATATTTACATTCTTGTATTATCTTGGTTCCGCAACAACCTTGTATTTTATTTAAACAAGTAATAAATAAAATACACTTGAAAATTACATATTGTCTCACCAGTTTATAAACTCGTCATTTATATTATTGCATGTATTAATATTCTGTCACCTTAATACTTAATTCCAGTTAACCTGGTACACGATCAATCTAAACTGGTCACATCCAGATTAATTGATCGTGTTGCAAAGTTCACTCACCATCGACATAGAGGTGTCTTCAGCACCCATCTAGCTATAGTTGGGACTAACAAAAACGTATGTTCAAATCTTAATACTCAAATCTTAATATCCAATCATTTCAACTTCAATTTCTTTTAACCACGAGGGAAAAACTTAAATAGCTTTTTGATGAATAAATACTTGAGCCACTACTACTACCATTTTCAAGTCCAAGCTTTATAATACTTCTTATCTTTGCACAAGCTGTCAATCAAGTGCCTTACTTATACTTGGGGTCGTGTCATGAGGACGACCGATTAAACTTACGTAGCTAGAACACCCTAATGGTCGGACTGGAAGTGATGGTCATCACGAAGGCAACCAACCTTCCACCGTTACACTCTGGATGGGTGGACGACTCCTAGTTGCGCAACTATCTAACTACATGCCTCCCTTAGGAGTAAATAGTAGTGTACCGAAAAGAAAACGGGTTGACAGATTTCAAGTTCATCATATAACAATTATCACTTGGAACATACGTTATAACTTCATATCATAATCATACTTATCAAGAGTCATTTCATATATCAAACTTTCTTTCAAGAAACACTTCATATATATATATATAAAATAACTTTACTTATCATGCTTTTCACCCCGAAAGTTAAACACATAAAGTAGTTTGAAAGGGGGCTATGACTCACCTTGATATGCCGCATATTATATTCACTTATCCAAAATGGGTACTTCCCATCAATCGCTCCATCATACATCCGTCACGTTTCTCAATCACATTTGAAAGCCAAGACTATCCCTACGATAGGACTAATACATGTAAGTTCCTATTTTAAGCCATCACTTAGAAATGCCACTTTCATTATATTGCTATCAATTGTGGAATCCAAGTATATTGCCAACATTCGCATTGTTTTGGTTGTAGCGATTGATGGTGTAAAATGTTACTTTAATTACATGCGTAGTTATAAGTTGTTAGATTTTTGGTAACTTGGCTTCATTTGTGGTTTCACTTGGCATCTTAGGTCATCATGTAGAAATATCATATTAAGTTATGTTATCCTTGTTCATCATTTGTTGTGTAATCGATTTTAGCGTGAATTAACATTTGTGATATCAATATATAGCTTGGTTAACATAATTACTTATGTCAATCTCACTTAATTATCTTTGTTTTATTTTGATTACACTTATCTCATGAAATTCGTTTAAGTGTTATGGGCCATTATCAATTGGGCCTTAGGTGTTATGGGCTTTTAAATGTTTTGGGCTTACATTAGTTATTGGGCTTTACCTTATTTGGGTTAGGTGCATAATGGGTTATAGTGGTTATTGGGCTATAAGGCTTATTGGGCCAAGTGGGCCTACTGATTTATGTTCCTTATGGGTTCATTATTTGGGTCGGGTTAGCCCATTATGGTTCTTAGTTCATTACATAGCCCATTATGCCATTTATAAGATTACTTACAAGTTTTCTGTTTTATACTTTATTTTTAAGAACTGTTAGCTACTATTTTGGGGTCAAGACGAATTATTTGCACCTTCATGATTTTTACACAGTGACTTATATGTATCTAGTATTTTTGTGAATTTTTGGTAAATTTTTAGATGATGTTTGGTGTCCGTAAAAATTATCCAAACACGAACTGTCCCGAATGGGCACTGCTTGCGACATCAGAAGTTTTATAAAAGTTCTTGATGTTCTGATTGTTAGAAAAATCCCATGATTTTATTTTAAGTTGAAAACACATTGAAATTACTTTCCACAAAGTATGACTTCCTGGAACTTTATGGATTAGGAGATAAAAATTGTTAAAGTTTATAAAATATTCATACAAAATTACAGTTTTGACGAGTTTCAGTAGAAAAATCATATCTTTCGTTTGGTTCAGTATTTTTGAGTACTTCCAGTTGGAGGTTAATTTTAACTCATTTGTCTACAACTTTTATTTTGACAGTCTTTCTTGAAAATGCCCTCACATGCCCAGTTTTCTCGTTCAAAGACAGAAGATGGCTTACTTTGTTTGCCCAATGCATGCCTTTACTTTATGGCTTCACCCAATACTTATTTTGGCAAACCCAATACATTTTGTTCATCCTAATTCATCTATTTATCTTTAATTAGTGTTTTCTCCAGATTTTATTTCATATTTTATGGACAAATCATGTGATGAAGGTGATGAATTTATATTTGTGTTCTTGTGATTTCGGTTAGTGACTTTTATGCATTGTTTGGTCTTGAATTCTTATAAAATCCTTATTTCTTGTACTAACTTCATAAATCCCAGATTATTAACATGTATTTAATCATCAAAATATATATATGAAATCATCAATTAAAGACCCATCTCAAATCTCAAATCAAAACAACTTAAACTAGTGCAAATCCAAGCATGCATGTAATCATCTCATCATTTTAACAACAAATCTTTATCCAACTTCAATTCAACAACTTAAAAACATATTTTTATGAAAAACTCCAGAAATATATTCATCAAGATATATAAAAATATGACCATATTTCAAAGGAAAAATCACTTTAAAAGTTATTTAATCTATAACAACACTTTTGGGTCTTAAACTTGTTGAATCCTTGAATCTTTTCTCTAGATCTTGACATGCAATATTATGAGAGAAAAGATTCTATCAACTTGCCCTCATCAAGTGTATATTCAAAAGAAAACTTGAAGATTCATAAAGAAAACATGAGTTTTTGATAAAACCTTTAAGCATAAACATAAGCAAGATTTAATCTAGTGAAAGGAGGGAAGATTATACCCTTGAAGAACACTTTTTGATGATGAGAATATGCAGATTTTCGTGACCCTTAATGCCTCCAACAACCCTTGTTTCAACCTTAATATAACCCTTAAACTATGCTTGAATTAATCCTTTGTTAATCTATCCTATAACCTTTATTATTAATATGTGTTTAGATGGATTTTTCTTCCTTTATCTTCCTTGAGGGCTGCCAAAAATGTAGAGAGAAAGAGAGGAGAGAAAGTAGTTGTTTGAGTGTAAGAATGTGTTTGTGTGTGTGTTGGAAGAATAAGTGTTGGAGTGTTAATTGTATGGGGAGTATAAAGGAGGATGAATTTTGATTGGAGGTGTTGTATGGGGAGTGGGGAGGGCTGGCCATCAAGGGGGTTTTGAAGGGATTTTCTTATTTTTTTTTGTATAAAAATAGTGTATATATATTGTAGTGTAAGTATAGGTTAAGTGGGTATTTATTTTGTAAGTGTTATGTTAGTTAAATGTAGGTAATTAGTTGTTTTGGTTAAAAAAATATATAAGTGTATGTATATGTCATGTATATATGTATGTATGGATATATTCTTGTATTTTTAGTTGGTTACAAAAGCTATTAGTTGTAAACTTGTATTTATTTTTAAGCATATATATATACTTACTCATTATTTAAGCACTTTATGTACATATAACTTACAAATATTTTCGAGATGGAAATTTTTATTTTCATGGCCATATTTACTTAAATTTGGTTTGGTGTTTAATTTGTTGGATAATTTATAGGAAATTTGGATTGTTATCTCAACTTGTGAGTCTTACATTATTGTTTATATAACTTAATTGGTTAACAATAAAAATTTTTGTTCAAAGGTATTTTATGAAGTTCATTTAAAACTGGTTTATTGCTTGAGATTATCTCGAATGATTCTAGTTATTGTTTATGGCATTTCTAAGGCATTTCACCGTACTAGAGGGCAATTGTCAATATGCCTAAATGTCTAGAAGGTCAATTTCCCTAACAAACCTCTAGGGATAGATACCTAGATAAATATAAGTACGTTGTCTTAGTCGGAAAATGAGGATTGTCACACCGAAGGTCTCACGAATGTCTTTCTCTTTGTCCCTGCTTTTGATGACCATATCATCGACATATGCTTCTAGGTTTGTTCCTATCTACGTGGTGAATGCCTTGTTAACTAACCTTTGGTACGTAGCTCATGCGTTCTTTAAACTGAATGGCATTTTTCGATAGCAATAAGTTCCTTTCCTCTGCCATTTGTATCTGATGGTAACCTTTATACGCATCTAAGAAACACTTCAGTATGTGTCCTGCTAGCGATTCTACCTTCTAATTGAATTTTGGTAGGGGGTAATAATCTTTTGGACATGCCTTGTTTATATTTGTAAAGTCGACACACATACGCCACCCGCCGTCTCCCTTTTTCACCATTACCGGGTTTGCAATCCAGATTGGGTAAGCGGATTCTCTTATTATCCCTGCTTTTAGCAGTTCCTCTACTTCTTTCCTGGCGGCCTCTTCGCTGTTGGCAGAGAGGCTGCGTTTTTTCTGGTGAACCGGTTCTATATGCTTTCGTTCGTTCAAACGGTGCTCTGTTACAAATGGCTTTCCTTCCAGTGTCAGGATCCTAGGGACCCCAATCATGTCTGTGTATTCCCATGCCAAAATATCCATGTTGGATTGTAGTAGCTTCCGGAGCTTGTATTTGCATTCGTCTGAAAGTTGGGTGCCTATAGAGACCGTTTGATCCGGAAAGTCTAGATTAATCACTATCTTCGTTGTGACTTCCTCCCCCTGCTGTTCTTTCGGGGCGAAGGTATCTCCGTCTTCTGTTCTTTTCACATCTTTAATTTGTTTTGTCTACTCGTATAATGAGCAGATCGTGCTTATCCCTGTTTCAGATCGAAACTTGACAAGCCTGTGGATCACTGAGGGGACTATCTCCAACCGCTGCATCGTAGCTCTTCCCAAAAGGATATTATGGGGCGAAAAAGATTGTACTATCGAGGGGTCTAGTGTTTCGGTCCTCTTATGTTTTCCATCTTTGATGGTGACGTCTACATCGATTTCCCCCAGCCGCCATGTGTGCTCCCATGAAAAGCCAACTAATGGGCCTCAAGATCCAGTTTTCATGCTCGTATGGCATCGGGCGGTTTGAGGAAGCAATGCTCAAACATGATATCGCATTTTCTTCCGCTATCCAAGTAGACCCTACGTACCTCGATATTAGATATCGTGGCTTGGATAATGAGAGGGTCGTTGGAAGGCTCATTTTCCCCAGGGGAGGGAAATAAAAACATTCTGGCACAGCCTCCGTCAGATCTGGGCGACTAGCCGTTGCCTGGCTGATTGCCAATGTGGACCTTCTATTTTTCAAAGATCTGTTTTTGTTTTTCTTCACCATGTCCTGCGGCGTGAATGCACAAAAATCTTATTGCGGGTTTTTTGATTTCGAGTGTTGCGAGGGTCCCACGGATGGCACCAAATGATTGTACACCAAACCGAGATTAGGTTTAGAAAGGGAATGATGAGTGTTTTTAGTTATTTGTTGGCGATTCCCTGAAGGTACAGTTCGTGCCTCTTTACGCCACTCGAATATGATTGATATATGGTCAATTGAGATCGTGCTAATGACCTTGGATCTGTTTGATCTTGCTTGGTATGTATGATGGTCGGTATATTAGCCGATTATTATCGTGCTACTGAATAGGATTTGAGTCTGCCCAATCGTATCGAGTTGATGAGTATTGTGATGAATGTGTGTTAATCAGATGGCCTTTAAAGGTCTCATGCGTCTCCTTTTATAGAGGAGATTCGACTTCGAGAGGAAGCCAAGCTTTCTAGGGTTTTCTTGATTTAAGGCCAGGTTTATTATTTTCATGATTACCGGCCTCTTATTATATGAACAAATCCCGACTTCATAGGAGGACAATTCTTATCTTTTTATCTTACTGCCAGGGCCGACCCAACTATAGTGGAGGGTCAAGCATAGGCTTTAGGCCCCGAAAACCCAAAGGCCCTTAATTTTTGTATGGGCTTTTATATACTATACCCATAATATAGATTATAGAAGGAGCTAATGTCAAAAATAAATAGACGCATCGGATGAGAGTAAAAAAAAAAAGAAGAAAATAACCGCCTAAAAGAAAAAGGGTATGCAAGAAGTCCAAACAGCTCTTTCTCGAAATCTTCATCTTCTTGAAATTTGAAAAACCTACTCCTCGCGATTATGATGGCAACGCTCGAGACTCTTGATTATAGTGAAATTGAAAGGCCTGCAACCCTTATTATGATTGAATTTTCGGTTATAAATTTGGGTAAGTTTATTCCCTATTGTTTCTATTCTCCAAAAATCATACACTGATGCTCTCAACTTCCTATGCTTAAATATTCTGTTTTGGTGTAGTTTACAACTGCGAACTAGCGATTAAAAAAAGGGGATTTAACTCACCAATTTATGTTTTTGTAAAGCGGTGCCACCACGGTTAACCAACAACGGCAGCGACACACACACTGGCACCACCATGTTCATTGTAAACCTTCTGTGATTTTTATTAATTTTTATTTTTATTTGTGTTAATTAATTTGTGATTTTGAATATTGTGATTTATTTCTATTTAACTTCATTCGTGATTTTGTGAATCAGTGAATTTGTGAGTTAGTAACTTCTAACTTTCTAAGTTTCCTCATTGATTGTCAATGTCGAACTGATATCGTAAATATGGAGTACTTATGTACTCAATACAAAGAACATTTTCCTTAACCCGTTCGCGTCCAAACAGATACTTTGTATCAAGATATAGACCAGCTCCAGTTGAACTATTACTATTCGAGAAATTTACGACAACTAAGTTATCACAGTAAAGCTTCAATGGTCAAGAATAGAGTTGAAGATTTTGAGTCCACTAACCAGGTTCCTAATCAACATCCCATGACATGTAGCAATATAAACGGCAATTCAGCCATCATGATGGACGTTGCAGTCATTTTCTGCTTATGACTTCGCCAAGAGATAGGTCCGCCAGCTAACATAAAAATATACCTAGAAGTAGATTTCTTATGTTCCTTGCTTTTGGCAAAATCAGAATCGGAATAACCTACTACTTCTGAATTGTCTTATATTCTATATGTTAGTTTATAGTCTTTGGTCTCTTGCAGATATCGTAGAAACTTCTTAGCCGCTTTCCAGTATGCTAATCTGGGACTAGATAAGTAACGCCCAAGCATACCGGCGATATAAGCGATATCTGGACGAGTACAGACCTGAGCGTACGTAATGCTCTCAACTATTGATGAGTAAGGTATCATCCTCGTTTTTTCTTTCAAATCTTAGTACTCGGACTTTGGAAAGTAACGAATACATCTCCTTTAACTACTGGAGCTATATTAGGTGCGCAATGTTGCATGTTATAGGGTTCTAAAATCCGCTCAATATAGGCCCTTTGAGAATGACCTAAAATACCATTATGCCTATCCCGGTGTATTTCGATTCCTATGACATAAGAGGCATCACCGAGATCTTTCATGTCGAATTTCTGAGAAAGCATCCGTTTTGACTCATGCAACATATCCAAGTTGTTACTTGCTAGTAGAATATCATCTACATACAAAACAAGGATTAAAAAGTTACTCCAACTGATCTTGAGAATATCATCTCCATCTGCATTGATCCACTTGATTCTTTATGAGTCATGTCCCTTAATGACTTCATCAAACTTAATAGGGGTGAGCAAAAACTGAACCGTAAAACCAATAATAAAAAAAAACTGACAAAACCGAACCGAAAAAACCAAAAACCAAACAAAATCCATTGGTTTGGTTTTCGTTTTCTAAAAGCCAAATAGATCAATTCAAATTTCGGTTTTATATGCCAAAAAACCGATAAAAACCGAACCGAACAAAATATACTTTTATTTTTTTTATAATTATATCATATTACATTTATATTTATTACTTATAATTTGTAAATATGTCAATATTTTTAAATTTTTTGTCTTTTTACTGTACAAATCTATATAAGTTGTATGTTTTAGATGAGAACGTACAGTAAAATCAATTTGTTTTATAAAGGTTATACCAAATTTAACACCTAAAAAATATAATTAGTTAATAAAAAGCATCTCTATATTTTAGAAACTATATCATATTTTATTTCTCAACAATTGAAGTTAAATTTATAACATAATAAACAAAAAAAAAGTAAAAAAAAAAATTTTTTATAAAAAAAACCAAAACAAAACCAAAACCGATCCAAACCGAACCGGAAAACCAACAAACCGAACCGAACAAAAACCGAATCCAATGATTTTGGTTTTCTAAAAACCAAATGGATCGGTTCGGGTTTTGGTTTTAGGCAAAAACCGACCCAAACCGACCCATACTCACCCTAAAACTTAAGGTACCACTGTCGTGATGCTTGCATTAACCCATATATGGACTTCGTTAGCTTGCAGACCATGTGCTCTTTACCTTTTGGAATGAATCCTTCAGATTGCCACATGTATACGTCTTCTTAGAAGTCTCCATTTAAGAAAGCTGTTTTGACATCCTTCTGATATAACTCAAGATCAAAGTGAGCTACTAGTGCCATAATGATCCTTAAAGAGTCTTTACGAGACACTTGAGAGAAGGTCTCTTGATAATTGATTCCAGCCTTCTAAGTATAGCCCTTCGTAACCAATTTGGCGTTATAGGGTTCGACGTTTCCTTTCAAGTCTAATTTGGTTTTGAAGACCCATTTGCAACCAACAGTTTTGGATCCTTCAAGAAGTTCAACCAATTCCCAAACGTCATTATGCTTCATGAAATTAAGCTCGTCAATCATGGCTTCATTTCAATGAGTGGACTGATCACTATTAATGGCTTCTCGATAGGAAGTAGGATCAGTAAGCTTTCCAATGTCCTCAGCTTCAACGAGATAAGTTATGAAGTCATCAAAATTTATGGCCCTACGTGACCTCGATGATCTCCTAAGTTGATTTTCGGGATTTTCGGAAGATCCTTTAGTATTTGTGGTCTCATTATTAGCAGGAGGAGTTGGATCAGTGACATTCGGAGCAACGTTCTGTATAAGAGGAATTATCGGATGATTAATAATAACCGACGAGTCATTCCCCTACTTCTTTTACTTCTTCCAAATTGAAGTTATGATTTGTCGTGCTCCCACTAATCTCTGAGTTCTCGAGAAACATGGAATGTTTTGTATTGATGATGCGAGTAATGTGGGAAGGACAGTAAAGCCGATAACCTTTTGAGTGATCCGGATAACCGAAAAAGAAATATGTAATAGTTTTAGGATTCAGTTTCTTTAGGTTAGGGTTATAGACTTTAGCTTCGACAGGACAGCCCCATACTTTCAAATATTTAAGAGTCGGTTTCCTACCTGTCCAGATATCATAAGGAGTTTTAGGGATAGATTTTGAAGGAACTCTATTGAGTATATGAACGGCTGTTTTTAAGGCCTCAATCCAAAGAAAAGTAGGTAAGTTAGTGTTGGCAAACATACTTCTCACCATGTCCATTAGGGTTCTCTTTCTCCTTTCAGCAACACCATTTTGTTAAGGAGAACCAGGCATGGTGTATTGGTTAATTATGTCATGATCCTTACAAAAGTCATGGAAAGGACTGGTGGTTTAACCAATATCAGTATGTCTATCATAATACTCACCTCCTCTATCTGATCTCACAACTTTTATTTTACGATCAAGTTGGTTTTCGACCAAATTTATAAAATCAATAAAAGTTTGTAAGGATTCAGACTTTTCCTTAATCAGATATAGGTGCACATGACGTGAATGATCATCAATGAATGTATCAATTAATGTATGTCCTGTAATGGAAGCGGGATAGGTACCACTAATATCAGTATGAATTATTTCCAACAAGTTGGAACTTCTAATGGCTCCTTACTTATTCCCTGTAGCCTTTTTGCCTTTGAGGCACTGAATACATGTTTCAAAATCACTAAAGTTAAGAGAAGGTAAGATTTAATCCTTTACGAGTCGTGTCATGTGATCTCGTGAGATGTAGCCAAGACGGTTATGCCACAACATGGAGGAATTCTCTTGTTACTTAAGTGACTTTGTCTTTGTTTTAGTTATATCATCAACATTAAAAGACAACAAAGATTGTGAAAAATTATGATCTAGTTTTAATTTATACAGTAATCCATCCAAGAAACCACGAAAAGAAATTCATTATTAAGAGTAATAGTAATCTTTCCGAAACCATGAATTATTACAAAATCTTCAATGTCCATTCTAGAAATAGATACATGGTTCCGACTAATCCTCGGTATATATAAGGTATCTACTAGTCTAATACACTTTCCAGTCCTCATATGTAAACCATAAGTTCCATGGCTTGGACATCTAAACAATCACTGCTTCAACCTCTAAGTTTTCTTTGGTCTTTTCTAGATTGTATGGAATCCCTACATTAAGTTATTCACATGAACCTTAGAACCAGAGTCACCCCACCATGTATTAACAAGAACATCATACTCAAATGAATCAAATATTACATAAAGTACGTTACCTTTCTTAGCTAGTCATTCCTTGAATTTAGGGCTGTAAGTCCCAACTATTATTAGATGGGTGCTGAAGACACCTCTATGTCTATGGTGAGTGTACTTTGCAACACAATCACTTAATCTGGACGTGACCAGTTTAGAGTGATTGTGTATCAGGTAATCTGGAGGTTTACTTATTAAGGTGACAAATGTAAATAAGTAAATACAATGCAATAGATATAAGTGACAAGTAATTATATCGATGAACCAATATGTATTTTTCAAGTGTATTTTATTTATTGATTGTTAAATAAAATACAAGGTTGTTGCGGAACCAAGATAATACAAAGATGTAAATATCCTAACATCCTATGAAATACAGTTGATCTATACTTGGAAATTCTCTTAACAATCGAAACACTTAAAGTTGTGAAGTGTTCCTTTTTGCGATAGAGAGAATATTGCACAAGTTCACCAATATTGCAGAATGTATGAGTTTGCAAAGTTGTTGAAATGCTTGTGCAAGGACCTCTATTTATAGTCGAAGTATGAGCATTGGGATCTCAACTTCGAAGTACAAATATGGTTGACAGCACACAAAAGTATTTGTATATAATCTTTTGTGTGTGCTAAATAAAGTAAGACAAAAGGTTACTTTATTCAACCACTCTACATCTTTGCACTTTTATCCACAAACAAGATTATTGTCCGGTTAAAAGGATGTAGAGTAAAAGGTCCTCCTCGTAATCAGTGTAAAGCTTTGTAATGGCATTTACACTGAAGGATCTCCAGTTGATTGATCTGGTGAAATGTCAACTGGGCTTCGCTGCCATTGCCATTTCCTTTCTTCCACTTGTTGTCTTCGACTTCAACTGCAAGGTCTTCAGATTTAAGTCTTCAGATCTCAACTGGAGGAAGTCATCAGTTGCTCAATTGTACAATGCAACTGGACTTCTAATATTTCGGACAATTCTTCATGCTCTCCAGATGCAGCTGGAGAACTCCAGTTTATAGTCAAAACTGGACCTAACAAATTCGCCCTAATTGTCCTGAAATATTGTCAAGTATTTTCAAACTTGTTTCTATACAAGTGTAAGTTTGAAATACTTGAGTTTGATAAAACCTATTAATTTTCCAATGCATTCTTATAGATCATCAAATACCTTGGGTTCAATTTTAGATGTTTGTAGATTTTACCACTATCTATCTTGTGGGTTACAATCTGGCAACTTGTATATATACAATAATTTTATATCAGTTACAAGAAAGTAAAATAAAATTACAAGTAGATAGACAAAGGAAAATTTAAGAATGTGGCCCTTCGCCAATTTTCCTTTTCTTGGCAACAGATGAAATCGGCTGTTTGTCTTCCTGATCAAATCCCAATCTTTCTTCAACATTTTCTTTGAACTTGATCAGGTTCTGCAATATATACTCCCAGCCTTTCTCAAACTTGTTCTTGTGTTGCCTCTTGGCCAAAATATCCAACATCTCCACATGTTCAGAATGACCATACTGATGAATATCAGGATTTCCAGTCGTTCGAGTTGGTCCCCCAAAGTATTGTACCTTAACCACATAATGTCTGGCACCTGGCTTGATTGAGACTTGCACATCTTGAATTTTGCCCTTATTATGCCTTCGACGCAACACATCTTGCAAATATGTTCGAGCCTCAGATTCATTTGTCAGCTTAATCTGGCTCGTGCTTAGCTTCTGAGTGGCTGCTCGAATATCATCATTGGTTGGTTCAGAAGGTTCCACCCAAGTCCTTAGATTGGCATCTCTGGGCAATGCCTTAGTCTTATGTTTCTTTCCTTTGACCTTGGGTGGATTCAATACTTGGCTGACAATCTTCTTTACTTGTTCAGTCCTTTTCAAAATCCCTTCTGACCTTATTTCCTTAGCCTTCTCCACTGATACATTTAGACAACCAGCATCAAGTTTGGCCTCATCATCTTGATAGTGTTTGTCCAGTTCAACCTCCAGCATTTCATTCACACATTTCACAATCCTTGCATCTTCCTTTATTTTCTTGTATTCTGTAAGTCCCAACTATTACTAGATGGGTGCTGAAGACACCTCTATGTCGATGGTGAGTGAACTTTGCAACACGATTAATTAATCTAGATGAGACCAATTTAGATTGATCGTGTACCAGGTTAACTGGAATTAAGTATTAAGGTGACAGAATATGAAAATTAATATATTGCAATAATATAAATGACGAGTATGTAAACTGGTGAGACAATATGTAATTTTCAAGTGTATTTTATTTATTACTTGTTTAAATAAAATACAAGGTTGTTGCGGAACCAAGATAATACATGAATGTAAATATCCTAACAACCCATGAATTACAATTGATCTAAACTTGGAAATTCTCCTAAACAATCGAAACACTTAGAGTTGTGAAATGTTCCTTTTTACGATTGAGAGAATATTGCACAAGTTCACCAATATTGCAGAATATATGTATTTGCAAAGTTGTTGAAAATGCTTGTGCAAGGACCTCTATTTATAGTCGAAGATTGAGCATGGGGATCTCAACTTCGACGTACAAATATGGTTGACAGCACACAAAAGTATTGTTAAAATAATCCTTTGTGTGTGTTAAATAAAGTAAGACAAAAGGTTACTTTATTCAATCACTCTACATCTTTGCATCTTTATCCAAAGACAATATCATTGTCCGGTTAAAAAGATGTAGAGTAAAAAGGTCCTCCTCGTAATCAGTGTAAAGCTTTGTAAGAGCATTTACACTGGAGGATTCTCCAGTTGATTAATCTGGTAGATTGTCAACTGGGCTTCGCTGCCATTGTCAATCTCTATCTTCCATTTGTTGTCTTTGACTTCAACTGGAAGGTTTTCAGATTCTAGTCTGCTGATCTCAACTGGAGGAAGTCATCAGTTGCTAAACCTGTACTACACAACTGGACTTCTAATATTTCGGACAATTCCTCATGCTCTCCAGATGTCACTGGAGAGCTCCAGTTTAGCTTAAACTGGACCTAACAAATTCCCCCTAATTGTCCTGAAATATTGTCAAGTGTTTTCAAACTTGTTTCTATACAAGTTTAAGTTTGAAATACTTGAGTTTGATAAAACCTATTAAGTTTCCAAGACATTTTTATAGATCATCAAATGTCTTGGATTTTGTTTTAATTGTTTGTAGATCTTATCAAATATCTTACTTGTGAGTTACAATCTGGCAACTTGTATATACACAACATTTACAAATAAGTTACAAGAAAGTATACAAAATTACAAGCAGATAGTTAGAAGGAAAACTTAAACAGATGGCCCTTCGCCAGTTTTCCTTCTCTTTGTTACTGATGAAATTGGCTGAGTATCTTCAGGATCAAGGCCTAATCTTTCTTCAATGTTTTCCTTGAACTTGATAAGATTTTGCAATACATACTCCCAGCCTTTTTCAACCTTATTCTTCCTCTGTCTCCCCTCCAGCAACCTCAACATCTCTACATGTTCGGAATGACCATACTGATGGACATCCGGGTTCTCAGTTGTTCTCTTAGGCCCACCAAAGTATTGTATCTCAACAACAAAATGCTTGGCACCAGGCTTGATCGAAACCATAACATCAGTAATCCTGCCTCTATTGTGCCTTCGACGCTGTACATCTGAAAAATATGTGCGAGCTTCAGATTCATTTGTCAGTTTGATTTTGCTCGTGCTCAGCTTTTGTGTAGCAGCTCGAATATCATCAGTTGTGGGTTCAGATGGTTCTACCCAAGTCCTCAGATTTGCATCTCTTGGCAAGGCCTTTTGTTTTCTTCCTTTGGACTTGGGTGGATTCATCACTTTGGTGACCGCCTTCTTTACCTGCTCAGTTCTCTTGAGAATCCCTTCAGACCTAATCTCTCTGGCCTTCTCCACCGACACATTCAAACACTTTGCATCCAGTTCAGCCTCATCATCCTGGTAGTGTTTGTCCAGTTCCACTTCAAGCATCTCCTTCAGTGCATTGACTATTCTTGGATCTTCTTTGATCTTTTTGTATTCAACAAGTGTCAAGCCAAGGAGTTGAGCATCAGTGATATCAACAAGAGGGGTTGGAAGATTTCTCCTAGATTCAAATTGGTTCACCTTCATTTGTTTCTTCCTTTCTTTGACCAGGTATCCCACTCTTGCTAACTTCTGACTCTCGCTTTCAGTAACTGGAGGCAACAAATCAACATTGCCAGTTTCCAACATTGGTGCATCGGTGGCTGGTTCCAAAGATTCATCAGCAATGGCCTTTCCCTTATCAACACTTCCTACCACCACATCATCAAATACCTCAATCTCCTGCTCACCAGCCTCAGTACTGGTAGCCACCACTATCTCCTTCCCTTTACTTGAAGTATTCACAAGAGTGTGAGGGGCATGTACCGACCTTTCCCCCTTGGCAGCATCTAGTCCCTGCCTGATGGCTTCAAAATCGACATGACTAGAGGGCAGGCGATCTAGAGGCTGCCATGATTGCATTATCTTGCACTCTTTGAAGACTCCACAAATCATGCGAACTGTTCTCCATAGATGATTTATCTCTTGAGACTGAGTCATTACATTTCCACTTGTCTGCTCCTGACTCTTTAAAATTTGTTTAAGTATTGAGAGATCATCTGAAGAGAGCCCAGTTGCAGGGACTTCCTTAACACTTTCAGTAACAACCTCCCTTCCTTTGGCAACTTCAGTGGTCAGATCTGATATGGCAGTTGAGTGTTCAGATACTTTGCTGGCCAGTGTATCCAGACTGCACCTCAACCGATCAATCTCAGATGTAATAGGAGTGAGATCAACCTGGGGCGCTGCAATCTTAGTGATCTCAGACATCACCTTGTCAATCATATTGTTCTCACTGGTAGCCAAAGTTTCTTCGATCTTGAGACCCACTGAAGAGGCCAACTGATTTCCAAGCTCTGTCACATCTAGGCCAGGTTTGTTACACAAATCTTGCACCTGCCTTTCCAGATTCTTAATATCAACCTCTGAAGATCTGACAGTACTGTTCAGCAGGTTGGATATTGAATCATTGGCAGAGAACTTGTTGATCCCTAGGTCAACCACTTTAATGTTTTGCAAATGATCCTTGTGGTACCTGGAGAGGGACTTGGTGTTCCGATCGAGTGTCTTTTGAATCTCTTCCACCCTCGCGAGAAGGTTCGAGAGATCGGCTTGAAAAGACACGAATTGGCTGTCCAATGACGGAGGAGAAGGTGTCACTGGACCAGCCGAAAAAGCTACAGGTGCAACTGGACGAGGTATGACAATATTTGGTTCTCCAGTTGCGGTAGCATCAGTTGATAGAAGAGGAGGGGTTGTAGAAATGAAGGGAAGAGATTCAATGTGTCGTTCATGCTGAGAATGCTCAGGTGTGAACGACGGCGACGGTGGGGTTAGGATGTGTCTATTTCTAGGCACACCCATAGAAGAAAGTAGTTGGCGAGAGGCGAATATTGGAGGTATATCTAAGCTTTGTACATTAGTTGGGGAAACTGAAACATGTGGTTCTTGGGGTTGACCAAGGAGAGAAGGGAGCTGATCAAGTACAGTTGCATCTGCCATCTCCTGGTCAGATTCCGTCTCAGATGAGTCCGAAGACTCAAGCTGAAACACACCCTCATTTATGCCAAGATCCATAAATGTTGGGGGTGGCTGAACAAGTTGTTCAGACTCCTGATGACCAGTTTGAGTTGCCTCAATGGTATCATCAGTTCTAGGATCTGTTGCCGAAGCATCTTCTCCCTGGACATAGGTGACTGGTGCCTCAACTACAACTGCTCTATCCTCAGTTGCAATATCACCGGCAGCGGCTTCAGAGACCACTATCACAGATTGTGACTGGTCAGGTGCAGCAAGTCCAGATCTTGATCTCCTTCTGCTTTTAGAAGATCTTCTTGCTTTAGGAATCGCCTGGACTTCTGCTTCTGCCACAGTTACTGCTCCAGTAGACAAACCGGTGGGTCCTTCATTATTTTGAGGCCCACCCAGTTGCCTTTCTGACTCACCAGATTGCGGTGCATCAGTTTTAGAGAATGCAAAGATCATTCTCGGGGACATCTGGACTTCATCAGAAGTGGACACCAGGTTGTCCAGATTCCTTAACAGTTCTGGCACAGAGAACAAGGATTGAGTGTTGTTGTACTTTTCTCTGCCCAGAATCTGAATGAAACAAAGGGACAGGAATCTTGAAAAGGGAACACAAGGACCCCTGTTGCCCTTCAGCTTGAACACCAGGCTTCTGAACAGAATACCTGCAAAATCCACCCTCAGTCCATTCCAGAGGCAGTAAGCCATCTCTGCCTGAAAGGAGTTTATCTGGTCCAATCCACCAGAACTCCCTCCCAAACTTTCCACCAAGTGGACCATAAAGAACTTCCAGGATGGTGAAAGCCCTTTCATTGTAATAGACCCCTTGGTCTTCAACACATCCCCCTCCACCATCTCCTTATTTCCCATGTCAAGGAAGACCTGGCGGAAATTAATGTTCGAGGAAATCACCACTAGATTTTCATTTTGTCTCCAATAATTGAGAAAAGGAGATGGATGAGAAGTCCTCAGAAAGAGAGGCAGTGTACCAGAATTCACACAAGTAGTCATGAAATAGCTTGTGTGGATTCAAAGAGAAGGCATCGCTGAGGGGAGAAATCCGAAGAAAGGATTGGATTCTCCCTATAAGAGAGTCAGCGGCCTGGAGCCCTTGTAGAGATGCCATTGGATTATTTGGATTTAATTTAATAAGTTTAGAACTTATGGGAGCACCAGTGGCACGAATAACATTATGTGATGGATTGTACTCAGCAGTGAGTAGATTCACATCACGAGAGCGAGATGAAGAAGAAAAAGATTTAGGAGCCATTTGTGAATATTGATTTAGGGTTTTGGAGTTAAAGAAGAAAGAGAGAAATGGATCTCGAATTGTGAATGATTGGAAGAGTAAATGAAAGGAATTTTGAGAGAAGTAAATGAGACGGATATTTTGGTGGGGGTATATAGGCAGTAAAATATTGCCAAGATATACACGAAAGATATTTTTAGTCCCCAAAAGTTTGAAATAATTTGTAAAAGTTATTTTCCAAAATTTTGAGAATTCAAAAATATTTAATACCTCCCATCAAGCATTTAATGCTACGACGGCTGGTATTCCCACTCACCCACTAACTTCACCAATACCCATAAAAAGTGCAGTACATTTCAGCAAAAGTCTTGACACGTAAGATATGTCAGGTGACGTTCGTGAGTGCGAGGTTAGCACTCGAGTAACATCACGTGTCACATGTATCCACCAAGTAAAACATAACGTTAAGAAATCTGGCTGACCACCATTTTGAGACAAGACCAAACTAGCAAACTGGAAAATTTAGATGCCAGTTACAACTGATGACTTCCAGTTGCATTTTTCAATAAAAGCATTTTTATTTTGAAAAATATTTTGAGTCTTTTTCCCCCTAAAAACGTGATCCATTTGATCAATGACTAGTATTCGAGTACATCAAGGCGTTCAATCTCCAACCAATCAAGAATTGAAGAGATTTTGTAAAAACATCAGCTAACTGTTTATCAGTGGGGATGAAATGTATTTCAATATCTCCTTTCATAACATGATCACGAATGAAGTGATACCTGATATCAATATCCTTTGTCTTTGAGTGCATTACAGGGTTGTGAGATATAGCAATTGCACTGGTGTTGCCACATAAGATTGGGGTTCTTGTGAATTTCATACCATAATCAAGTAACTGGTTTTTGATCCAGAGAATCTGGGCACAGCAATTGGCCGCAGAAATGTATTCTGCCTCAGCAGTAGACATTGAGACTGAAGTCTGCTTCTTACTGGTCCAACTCACCAGTTTTCCCCCTAGGAAATGACATCCACCAGTTGTGGATTTTCTATCAATCTTACAACCTGCATGATCTGAATCTGAATAACCCATTAGATCTAACCCTGAGCCTTTGGGATACCAAAGACCAAGGCTAGGGCACCCTTTCAGGTACCTGAAAATGCGTTTAACAGCATGCAAATGTGATTCTTTTGGATTTGCCTGAAATCTGACACATAAACATGTTGCAAACATTATATATGGTCGACTGGCAGTTAAATACATCAGTGAACCAACCATTCCACGATATTCTTTTTGGTCCACTGGTTTGCCATTTGGGTCAGAGTCCAAATTTAATGGAGCTGAAATAGGTGTGGTTTTTGATGGGACTGAATCATATTTGTATTTTCTTAACAAATCTCTGACATATTTTTCTTGGTTAATAAAGATACCATCCATGGTTTGTTTGATTTGTAAACCTAAGAAAAATGTTAATTCACCCATTAAACTCCTCTCATATTCTTGAGACATAATTTTCGAAAACCTTTTACACATTCCATCATCAGTTGACCCGAATATAATATCATCAACATAAATTTGTACCAGCAAGATATTACCTTTTTCTTTCAAGATGAACAAGGTATTATCTATCGCACCTCTTTGAAAACCATTTTTGAGAAGATGTTTAGTTAGAGTATCATACCAGGCTCTTGGGGCTTGTCGAAGACCATACAAAGCTTTGTTCAGTCTATATACCCAATGTGGATGCTTTTCATTTATGAAGCCTGGAGTCTGCATAACGTACACTTCTTCTTCCAATGTGCCATTCAGAAACGCACTTTTTACATCCATCTGGAAGACCTTGAATTGCAAGTGAGCAGCATAAGCCAAGAAAATTCTGATGGCTTCAAGTCTTGCAACTGGAGCAAAGGTTTCATCGAAATCAACACCTTCTGCTTGACAATAACCCTTGGCAACTAATCCAGCTTTGTTCCTGATAACGTTGCCATCTTCATCCATCTTGTTCCGGTAGACCCACCTCGTTCCAATGGGTTCTCTCTTTAACCCTGGAGGACAAGGAACAAGCTCCCAAACGTTGTTCCTTTCGAACTGGTTGAGTTCTTCTTGCATAGCTTGAACCCAGCTTGGATCTGCCATAGCCTCGTCAATTTTCTTCGGTTCAATCAGTGATAAGAAGGTGACGTTCAAGCATTGATCACTTGTGGCTCTTCTAGTCTGAACCCCATTATCTGGATTGCCAATAATCTGCTCAATGGGATGAGCAGCAGTCCATTTAGTGTATTGACTAGGTTGGTATAATACAACATCAGTGCAAGACACTTGACGATCTCCAACAGATGCAGCAACTGGAGGAGGATCAGTCCAAACAACTTCAACTTCATCATCAGTGTCAACTGAAGAGTTAACATGATTATCTTCAAACAAAGGTATATCTTGAAGAACTGGAGAAGCTTGAACTGGTTCTGATGTTGTTGTGGCACGCACATCAGATCCAATTACCAGTTTTTCAGGTAGGTTAAAACTGATAGAAGGATAAAATGAGGTGTCACTGAAGTTCTTCTTTTCTTTAACTAGTTCCAAGACTTGATGTCTGGAAACATTTTCTGGTGTACTAACTGATTGATGAAACAGTTTCAGTAACTGGAGGCAACTGGTCAATATTGCCAGTTTCTAATAATGGTGCATCAGTGGCCAGCTTGTCAGATTCATCATTGGCCATTGGCTTACCTTTATCAACCTTCCCCCTTAGCACAACATCATCAATATGCCCACCAGCTTCAGTACTGGTGGCAGCTACCAACTCTTTCCCAGTGGTTTTGGGAACTTCAAGGGCGGTAGAAGAAGTATGCACAGATCTTTCCCCCTTGGCAGCATCTAGCCCCTTACGAATACTATCAAAATCTGAAGGGCTCGAAGGCAAATTAGCTAGAGGCTGCCACGACTGCATATCTTTACACTGCTTGAAAGTCCGACAAACCAACCTCATAGTCCTCCACAGATGATTGATTTCCTTAGATTGAGTCATAACATTTTCAAAGGTTTGCACTTGACTCTTTTGTATGTCAGTTAAAAGCTTCGTATCATCTGGCGAGAGACTAGAGGGAACCATCTCATAAAAAACTCCCTTCAACATAGTCTTCAACTCTTCAGTCTTGTTTCTACCAGCTTCAGTTGTCAGATTGGTTAGAGCAGTTGAGTGTTCAGATACCTTGCTGGCCAAAGTATCAAGACTGCACCTCAACCGATCAATCTCAGATGTTATGGGAGTGAGATCAACCTAGGGCGCTGAAGTCTTGGTGATCTCAGATATCACCTTTTCCAAAAATACTTGTTCTCTGCAGCCAAGGTGTCTTCAATCTTCTGACCAACTGAAGTGGCCAACTGGTTACCAAGCTCAGTCAGATTAAGACCAGGTTTTTCAAAGAGCAACTTGACCTGTCTTTCAAGTTCCTTCACATCCACCTCTGAAGATTTGACAGTATTAGGTAGTAGGTTGGTGATGGAAGATGTGACACCAGTTTGGGTTAATGCAAATGGCTCCCTTAACGATGTTGCCAGTTGATTGGAGGACTGCACCAACTCATTGAGCTTGCCAAACACTAAGTCCTCATTTGCAGAAAATTTATTGATCCCCAGGTCAACCACTCTAACATTTGTGATATGCTCCTTCTGGTACCTGGAGAGGGACTTAGCATTTTTATCGAGTGCCTTTTGAATCTCATCCACCCTCGTAAGAAGGTTTGAGAGATCGGATTGAAAGGCAACAAATTGACCATCCTGTGACGGAGGGGAAGGTGTCACTGGACCTGCTTGAAGGGCTACAGGTACAACTGGAGAAGGTAAAATAAGTGATGGTTCACCAGTTGTAGTAGCAGCAGTTGAAACAAGAGGAGTTGTTGAAGAAATGATGGGAAGAGATTCAAGTTGTCATTCATGCTGAGAATGCTCAGGTGTGAACGACGGCGACGGTGGTGTTAGGATGTGTCTATTTCTAGGCACACCCATGGAGGATAGTAGCTGGCGAGAGGCGAATATAGGAGGTTCTTGTCAGCTTTCTGGTAAAAGAGGTGAAATTGAAACTTGGTGATCTAGGGATTGATCAGAAAAGGAAGGGAGCTGATCATGTACAGATGCATCAGCCATTTCCTGATCAGATTCAGTTTCAGAAGAGTCCGAGGACTCAAGCTGAATTTCACCCTCAAATATGCCTAGATTCATAAATGATAGGGGTGGCTGAACAGATTGTTCAGGCTCCTGATGACCAGTTTGAGTTTCCTCAAAGGTTTCACCAGTTGTCGGAATTACTTCCTGAAAAGAGGTCACTTGTGCCTCAACCACAACTGCTCTTTCCTCAGTCATGGCATCATTGGCCGTAGAATCTGGAACCTCGGTCTCCAGCTGTAACTGGCCAGAGACTTCGTCAGTTCGTGCAAGTGTGTCAGAAGTTTGGCTCTGCAAGTTAAGTGCTGACACAGACTCTACTCAGGGTTGGGCTGACCCAGTAATAGCTTCACCACTCTCTCCTAAAGAAGTTTCGAGAGTGGTTGCTTGCGGTTGTTCCCTTTGACTTTCTTCAGGTACCTGTTGGGAAGTACCTGAACGGATAGTTGGGGCACTAATGTCAGTGGCACGTTCTGATCTTTTTTTACGACGGGTTTTTGACCTTTGTGCCTTTGGAGCATCCTGAAGACCTGTTGGGAGGTCTCCAGTGTAAGTAAAAGGTTAGACTGACACACTAGAGCTGGTGGGGTTAGACTGTTGCCTAGGTTCGGCAACTGTCACATTACCAGCAGACGAACTGGTGGGTCCCTCATTATTTTGAGGCCCGCCCGATTGTCTCTCTGACTCACCTGGTATTGGTGCATCAGTTTTAGAGAATGCTAGTATCATTCTCGGAGGAATCTGGACCTCGTTAGCAGTGGATATAAGGTTGTCCAGATTCCTCATTAATTCTGGCATAGAGTAAAGAGACTGAGTGTTTTTATATTCGTCTCTGCCCAGAATTAATTTGAAAGAAAGAGATAGAAATCGAGAGAAGGGGATACATGGACCCCTATTACCTTTCAACTTGAAGACAAGGCTTCTGAAGAGGATGCTCGCGAATTCTACTCTCAGTCCATACCAAAGGCAATATACCATTTCTGCCTAGAAGGAGTTTATCTGGTCCAAACCACCAGAACTCCCTCCCAAACTCTCCACCAGATGAACCATGAAATATTTCCAAGAGGGTGAAAGCCCTCTCATCGTTATTGACCCCTTGGTTCTCAACACTCCACCTTCCAAGACTTCATTATTGACCATGTCAAGGAAGACCTGGCGGAAGTTTATGTTACTGGGGATCACCACTGGACGTTCATCAGTTCTCCAGTAATTGAGGTTAAGGGCATCCCTTAAAGTCTCAGTGGATGAGCAGTCAGGCGAGTTAGAAGCCGTGTACCAGAACTCACACAAGTAATCATAGTACATCTTGTGTGGGTTCAAGGAAAAGGCATCGCTGAGTGGAATCCCTAAAGAAGGATTGGATTTTCCCGATTAGAGTGTCAGTGGCCTGTTGCCCTTGAAGAGATGCTATGGGGTTGTTTGGATTTAATTTAATTATTTTGGAGTTCATAGGGGCCCCAACAGCATGGTGAACGTTATCGGATGGAACATACTCAACACTGAGTAAGTTCACATCACGAGAACGAGAAGAAGAAGATGAAGAAGATTTAGGTGCCATTTGATCAGATTGTGAAAGTGAAATTGATTTAGGATTTAGGGTTTTGGACTTAAAGAAGAAAGAGATAAAGGGATCTCGGTATGATTGGAAGAGTAAATGAAGGGAATGAATGTGCAAAGTAAATGAGAAAAATGTTTGGGTGGGGGTATATATAGGTAATAAAATAATACCAAAATATATACGAAAAGATTTTTTAATCCCCAAATTTTCGAAATCATGTTTTAAAAGACTTTTTTGGAAAATTTGAAATTCAAAAACAATTAATACCATCTCATCAAGCATTAAATGTTACGACGGCTGGTATTCCCACGCGCCCACTACCAGCAATGATCCCCATAAAACCTGCATTCCTTTTATCAAAATGGTTTTGACACGTCAAGTGACGGTTGGGAGTGGGTTTAGACACTCGAGTACCATCACGTGTCACAAGCATTGACCAAGTGTACTTACCGTTATGACGATCTGGTTGACCACCAGTTTGAGATAAGACTAAACATGTACACTGGAGAGTGTCCGGTGCCAGTTTCAACTGGAAAGATTTTCCAGTTGCAAAATTTTAAACAACAAAAGAAACAAGTTTTAGTCAGTTTCACCTGGAGAATTCTCCAGATGCATTTTGAACAAAAATAAGTTTTGGTCATAAAAACATTTTGAGTCTATTCCCCCTAGAATGAAGAACCTAATTCAAGATTTAACATTCCCAATTCGCTGATGAGATGTTTAAAAGTCTTTTCATCAAGAGGTTTTGTAAACACATCAGCTAATTGTTTGTCAGTGGGAATGAAATGAATTTCAATATCTCCTTTCATAACATGATCTCGAATAAAATGATACCTGATGTCAATATGTTTTGTCTTGGAGTGCATCACCAGGTTGTGAGATATTGCAATTGCACTGGTGTTGTCACAAAAGATTGGGGTTCTAGTATATTTCATACCATAGTCGAGCAACTGGTTTTTGATCCAAAGAATCTGGGCACAGCAACTGGCCACAAAAATGTATTCTGCCTCAGCAGTTGACATTGAGACCGAAGTCTACTTCTTGCTGGTCCAACTCACCAGTTTTCCCCCTAGGAAGTGACAACCTCCAGTTGTAGACTTTCTATCAATCTTACAACCTGCGTGATCTGAATCTGAATAACCCATCAGATCTAACCCTGAGCCTTTGGGATACCAAAGACCAAGGCTAGGACACCCTTTCAGGTACCTAAAGATGCGCTTAACAGCATGCAAATGTGACTCTTTTGGATTAGCCTGAAATCTGGCACATAAACATGTTGCAAACATTATATCTGGCCGACTGGCAGTTAAATACATCAGTGAACCAACCATTCCACGATACTCTTTTTGATCCACTGGTTTTCCATTTGGGTCAGAATCCAAATTTAAGGGTGCTGCAATGGGTGTGTTTTTAGATGGGATTGAATCATATTTGTATTTTCTTAACAAATCTATGACATATTTTCTTGGTTAATAAAAATACCTTCCATGGTTTGTTTAATTTGTAGGCCTAAGAAAAGTGTTAATTCACCCATTAAACTCATTTCATATTCTTTTGACATGATTTTTGAAAATTTTTAACACATTGCATCATCAGTCGAACCAAAGATAATGTCGTCAACATAAATTTGTACCAGCAAAATATTACCTTTTTCTTTTAAGAAGAACAAGGTACTATCAATTGCACCTCTTTCAAAACCATTTTTGGTAAGATGTTTGGTCAGTGTGTCATACCAGGCTCTTGGGGCTTGACGAAGACCATATAATGCTTTGTTAAGTCTGTATACCCAGTGAGGATGCTTTTCATTCAAGAACCCTGGTGTTTGCTGAACGTACACTTCTTCTTCCAATGTTCCATTTAGGAACGCACTTTTGACATCCATCTGGAAGAATTTAAATTGCAAATGAGCAACATAAGCCAAGAAAATTCTAATGGCTTCAAGTCTTGCAACTGGGGCAAAAGTCTCATCAAAATCAACACCTTCTGCTTGACAATAACCCTTGGCAACTAATCTTGCTTTGTTCCTAATAACATTGCCATCTTCATCCATCTTGTTTCGGTAGACCCACCTCGTTCCAATGGGTTCTTTCTTTAACCCTGGAGGACAAGGAACAAGTTCCCAAACATTGTTCCTTTCGAATTGGTTAAGTTTTTCTTGCATAGCCTCAACCCAGCTTGGATCTGCCAAAGCCTCATCAATCTTCTTCGGTTCAATCAGTGATAAGAAGGTGACGTTCAAGCATTGTTCACTTGTGGCTCTTCTAGTTTGAACCCCACTATTTGGATTTCCAATAATTTGCTCAATGGGATGAGCAACTGTCCATTTAGTATATTGACTAGGTTGATTTTACACAACATCAGTGCAAGACACCTGACGATCTTCAACAGTTGTGGCAACTGGAGAAGGATCAGCCCAAACTACTTCAACTTCTTCATCAGTGTCAACAGGCGTATTCACATGATTATCTTCAAATAAAGGCATATTTTGAGAAATTGGAGAAGTCTGAACTGGTTTTGATGTTGTTGTGGCACGGACATCTGATCCAATCACCAGTTTTTGTGGTAAATTGAAACTGATGGAGGGATAGAATGAAGTGTCACTGGAGCTTTTCTTTAATATAACTGGTTTCAAGTCCTGATGACTGGAAACATCTCTTGGTGTATTGACTGATTGATGAACTTGATCAGATACACCAAAATCAACTGGGACAACTGGAGATAAATCAAGGCTTGGTCTTTTATTGATTGCTTCATTAGATTCATCGAATGTGACATGAATTGTCTCATGTATCTTTTGGAGTCTATAATTATACACTCTATAGGCTTTTCTAATATCTGAATACCCCACGAAAACACCCTCATCAGCCTTTGCATCAAACTTTCCTAACTGACTAGAATCATTTAAGATAAAAACTGGACAACCAAATACATGAAAATATCCAATATTTGGTTTCCGATTCCTGAGGACTTCATAGGCAGTCTTCCTATGTCTCTTGACATATACTGACCGATTTTGGGTACGGCAAGCAGTTGCCACAACTTCAGCCCAAAAACATGTGGGAAGACCTGATTCAGATAACATACTTCTGGCAGCTTCAATTAATGTGCGATTTTTTCTTTCAACCACACCATTTTGCTCTGGAGAATGAGCTGATGAGAAGTTCTGAGAAAGGCCAGTGTCAGTGCAAAATGATTCCAATTCTTTGTTGATGAATTCAGTTCCATTATCACTTCGCAACTGACAAACTTTCTTGGTATACTTGAGCTAAATTTTCTTGATGAGAGAGATAATTTCACCAGGTGCATCACTTTTTGATCTGATAAATACCACCCAACAATACCTGGTGTATTCATCAACAACAACTAAAGTGTATCTTTTACCAGCTTTAGTTTGAACATTCACCGGTCCAAAAAGACCCATATGAAGCATGTGAAGAGGTTCAGTGATACTGAAGTTTTGCCTGGTCTTGAAACTGGCTCTTTTCTTCTTGCCCATCTCACACCCTGGACATAGCTTCTCCTTTTTAAAAGAAAATTAAAGGTATCCCATCCACCAGTTGCTTTCTTGACAACTTATTGATATTTTTGAAATTAAGGTGGGATAACCTTTTATGCCACAGCCAGTTGGTGTCCTCATCTGCCTTAGCATAGAAACAATGCTCTTTTGGAGCTGGTTCCATGTCCATTATGTACACATTCCCTTTCCTTGGTGCAATCATCACCACTTTCCAATCCTTGTTAAATATGGTGCCTTGAGCAATATCGAACAGAACTTTATATCCATCATCACAAAGTTGACTGACACTTATTAGGTTATATTTCAAACCATTAACAAATGCAACTTTTGTGAACTGGACCTGCCCATTGTCAATCACACCATACCCTTCAGTTTTCCCACTTCCATCATTACCAAATGTCACTGCCGGTCCATCTTGGACAGTGAACTCTTCCAGCAAGGGCTTACATCCAGTCATAGTCCGGCCAGCAGCGCTGTCTAGATACCGGATATTCTTTTTTCGATCGCCCTACACACCCAAGTAGATAATTAGTTATTTTTGTGAACCCATCTTTTCTTGATGGGTCCACCAGACTTCTCTTGAGAAGTCTCAGCAGATTTACTCGGGTTGGAACTGGAGGCTGGAACTGGAGGATTATTTCCAGCTTCTGGAGTAAAAACAATTGGTTTGATGGGAACAACAACATCCTCCTTTTTTATTCCAGATTTTGCTCCTTTTTGAGCAGATTGATTTTGTTTTTTCTTTTGCTTCAGTGGAGGAGTTTTGACAACATGTTTTTCAACTGAAGAGGACGAAGCTCCTTCTAGATTTTTTATTCTGGCAGTACAACTTTGTACTTGCCTAGACAAATTTTGGAGTTGACTCTCCAGTTTTAACAAAAAATTGTTTTCTTCAGGCTGCTGAACCTTGGACTTGGGTTCAGCAAAATTTTGAGTCTTTGGAGTCTTGGGCTCTTTGGACTTTTGAGGTAAAGGATTATCACCAGTTTCCCTTTTAACTGGAGCTTTAGCCTTCTTAGTTCCAGTTTTGACCTCAACAGGGGTGGTCTCAATGGATTCAGATTTGGCAATGTTAGAGGAGTCATAAGGAGTCTCAACTCAAACTGATTCTGGCATCTGGTGAATTATGGGTAAAACAGCTGCCATCTCAAAATCACTAGATTTCCAGGCAGTTTTTTGAGCATCAATGGTTTTGAAAAAGCGTTATAATTTTTACCAGATGCTTGTACCCAAGAATTGATAACCATGTGTTCTTTTTCAAGATCAAATTTTAGTTTTTGGTTATCTCTTTCCAATGCCTCATTTTTCAAATCTAACTCTTTGAGAGCCAACTGGACACTTTGCAAATCATTAATTTGACCTTTCATGTTGTTAAACTCAATTAAAACAGTTTCCAAGTATCTTTCACAGTCAGTTCTCATAGTTTCAACAAATAACAGGTCATCATTTAATGATTCAGCAATATCCAGTTTTAGTTCTGTATCCAATTCAACATCATAATCTCTTACCTTCTTTAAAATGATGTCCACCCATCTTCCAGAAACAACATCATCTTTCACCACTGGTTGTTGATTTTCTAATGCCATGAAACACATATCTCTAATCTCTTCTTCATCATCAGATGAATCATCAGAGAGTTCCCATTTCCCTTCAGTTTGAGCCATCATGCACTTGTTCTTTTCTTTCTCTTTTTCTTGTTCAAGAGACATGAGAGCAATTTGGGCCTTAAGTTCCTTGTATTTGGCCTTATAATCATCAGTTTTAACAAGATTTGGGACAACAGGACCAGTTTGGTTGTTCATCTGACTAGATCTGCATTCCTTCATGAAATGGCCTTTCTTACCACATTTGTAGCAGATAAGATTGGCCTTATCCAGAGAATTTGAATTGGAAGCATTATTGGACCCATTAAATTGATTAGACTTATGCCTGGACCTGTTAAAGGTTTTAGCAATCATGGCTACCAGATCATCATTGTCAGTTTCCTCACAACCATTACTTAGATTTGTGGTTAGGCCATAGTTCAATAAGTTGTTTAACATCTCCTTCATTGAATGTAACTGGACATTCTCAGCAGACATTAAAGCAACACAAGGTTGCCCAGTGAGGTTGGCAACCTTGGAACTCTGAGCATGGTTTAAAGCATCTTGCTCAGCCAATATTCTTGCAGCATCATTATCTTTAGTGAATCTGAAGGCTCCATAAAGGGAAGCAAGAGTATGGCTGTGCAAGGTCTTACCTTGTCTTAAGACAAGAACCATGTGTGCCCATTTGGATGTCAAAACATCACAGAATTTCTCAAGAAGAATATCCTTATCCTTCTCCACTCCCAAGCCTCTAAGTTGATTAATTAGGCCAGTAAATCTGGTGTAAGTACCAATTAAACTTTCATTGGAAAGAGCAAAGAAGGATTCATACTTCTTGTTAAGAGCAACCTTTCTGGTGACAATGGTGTCATTTCCCCCTTCAAACTGGAGAACTAATTCATCCTACATAGATTTAGCACTGGGAAACAGCACAAGTGTTGGAATTAGTTCCTCAGGGACAGCAGCAAGGATCATGTTTTTCAGTCCGGTATCAAGATCAACCAGTCTGCGATCCTCGTCTGACCAATGTTCCTCAGACTTTTCCCTGGTACCTCTTCTCCCAGTAGGGTCAAGAAGAGGGCTAACACCACTGGACATGGGTATATATGGTCCATCCTTAAGGATTTTTAACATATACCTCTCTATCCCACCAAAATGCAAGAGCATTCTAGCTTTTCATGTACCAAAAGTCTCACCATTCCCATCGAATTTGGGAACTGGAGTGTTGGAGTAATGTACATGGATGTGGCGTGCTCCAGGAATAGGAGGAGGAGGATTAGTATTTAAAGGAGTTGTAACATTAGGATTAGATTCATTTGGACCAGAACCATTCTCACCTCTATGTCAATGGTGAGTTTACTTTGCAACACAATCACTTAATCTGGACGTGACCAGTTTAGAGTGATTGTGTATCAGGTAATCTGGAGGTTTACTTATTAAGGTGACAAATGTAAATAAGTAAATACAATGCAATAGATATAAGTGACAAGTAATTATATCGATGAACCAATATGTATTTTTCAAGTGTATTTTATTTATTGATTGTTAAATAAAATACAAGGTTGTTGCGGAACCAAGATAATACAAAGATGTAAATATCCTAACATCCTATGAAATACAGTTGATCTATACTTGGAAATTCTCTTAGCAATCGAAACACTTAAAGTTGTGAAGTGTTCCTTTTTGCGATAGAGAGAATATTGCACAAGTTCACCAATATTGCAGAATGTATGAGTTTGCAAAGTTGTTGAAATGCTTGTGCAAGGACCTCTATTTATAGTCGAAGTATGAGCATTGGGATCTCAACTTCGAAGTACAAATATGGTTGACAGCACACAAAAGTATTAGTATATCATCTTTTGTGTGTGCTAAATAAAGTAAGACAAAAGGTTACTTTATTCAACCACTCTACATCTTTGCACTTTTATCCACAGACAAGATTATTGTCCGGTTAAAAGGATGTAGAGTAAATGGTCCTCCTCGTAATCAGTGTAAAGCTTTGTAAAGGCATTTACACTGAAGGATCTCCAGTTGATTGATCTGGTGAAATGTCAATTGGGCTTTGCTGCCATTGCCATTTCCTTTCTTCCACTTGTTGTCTTCGACTTCAACTGGAAGGTCTTCAGATTTAAGTCTTCAGATCTCAACTGGAGGAAGTCATCAGTTGCTCAACTGTACAATGCAACTGGACTTCTAATATTTCGGACAATTCTTCATGCTCTTCAGATGCAGCTGGAGAGCTCCAGTTTATAGTCAAAACTGGACCTAACAAGGGCAATCTTTTTGAATATGCCCTTTGGCACAACAAAACTTACATTTGCTATTTAAAGCATTAGATCTAAAGGCAACTGCACCATGACTGATCATTGAAGTTGTATTTCTAGTCTTATTATTGTTGTTACCCTTTTTCTTCTTGGAATTAAAAGTGGTAGTAAGGTGAACAACTTCAAGTTGCTCTAGCTTGAGGCGATCCTCTTCTTGTTGACATATTGCATCCAGTTCACCCATCTTCCATTTATCCTTCATACAGTTATAGTTAATCTTGAAGGCATAAAAATGAGTAGACAATGATGTCATTATTAAATGCACAAGAAAATTATTAGAGACTTCCATTTCAAGAGTCTTAAGCTTGTTCTCCATGTCAGCCATTTTCATTATGTGTTCACGAACACCGCTACTTCCATCATATTTCAGAGTAAGCATCTTTAGCATTAAGCTGCTTGCATGCGCTTTAGACGATCCCTTAAGGTAATCCTCAACAGATTTGAGGTAAGTTTTGACTTTGTCAAGTTCAGGGATAGTAGAGAATCCTCGTGTTTATTCTTTTCTCCCCTTTTTATGGTATAATTAAAAAAGAAATTGTTGGAGGCATTAAGAAAAAGACAAAATAGTCAATATAATGTTGTCGGTATTGGCAAATTATTTTCTCATATCTATTGAACATTTTTCAATTTCACACTAAAAGTATTTGGTATTTGCAATGTTTTCTATATATATATATATATAGGGGAAAGATAATTTGAGACCAACTAAAAAAAGTCCAAAAAAGGACCATTGATTTTCGTAACTTACACACCACCATCATCATCTACTACGATATACAAGACTTTTTTGTAAAAACACTAAGACTTTCCAGCGACGGGCCCACAGAAAAATCATGTGTAAGTTAACTTACACATGTGTAAATAACACACATGATTTTCTGGTGGGCCCATCGCTGGAAAGTCTTAGTGTTTTTACAAAAAAGTCTTGTATATCGTAGTAGCTGATGATGGTGTACAAAATTCAATGGTCCTAGTTAGTCCTAAAATAAGAGATAGTCTCAAAATATCTCACCCTATATATATATATATAAGTAAATTAGGGACTCCTTATTTTAGAGACCATTAGGGACACTTCTTAAATATTCATTTTTCATCATCTCCGACCACCGCCGCCGCCGCCGCCATGATCTCCGACCACCACCATGATCCTCCGGCGACGACGACCACCGCCACCACGACTTACACATGTGTAAGTACAACTTAAACATGTGTAAGTTATACAACCACCATCACCACCACCACCACCACCACCACCATCATCTCCGACCACTGACACCACGATTTACACATGTGTAAGTTACATGTCCCTAATGATACATAAAATAAGGAGTCCCTAACCATGAAACTCTTAAATTATATATTTGTTCATATGTTTTTTTTTTTTGGTATATTCACATGTGAAATGATATAAAAAAGTATGTTGTAAAGAGAACTTTTTTAAGAAATCTTTATAGTAGCCTTTTGTAAAATTGTGAATGAATTTGCTCACGTTCTTTGCTCACATGTGACAAACGGCTATTTATAAGGTTTTGAAAAAAAGTTTCTTATTCAATATAAATTTTTATAATGTTTCACACCTGAATTAACAAAGAAAACATGTGATTTAATATGAAATTTAAAAGTTTTCACGGTTTTTACAAAAAAAAAATAGGTTCTTAAAATTAGAGTCATATATATATATATATATTTTGAAAGATTAATTTAGTTGTTTATATATTATGTAGTTTTTAATTTTCGAATAGTATGATGTTATGTAGTTTGTAGTTTTGTGTCAATGAAATGTTTAGTTTTTTTATTAAAATGTTTGTTTAAACCAAATGGAAAAGGAAAAAAAAAAATTTTGAGGGTTGGAAAGATTGAAGTGTAAAATAAGTTGAAAAGATGTAATTAGTGAAATTTGAAAGGGTTGAAAAACTTAGAGTCATGACTCCTAGTTTTCTTATATAATTGTTTATGGAGTATATGTTATCAATTTATTTCATTTTAGGAAATTTTAAATTTATCAAAAAATCCAAAACATATTTGAAACGAAATATACAAAATATATGTTTCGAAAACAGGTGGAAATAGTTATTTGAAATCGATTTCCAGTTATTTTATCCTATTTTAAATTTGGAGAAACTTCAATATTTGCATTACCGTACGACTATAACGAGTGTGACAGAGTGGGGTCCCTTGTAGACGCTGATTCATTTTTTAATTCTGCCTACTTTTTCAAAAAAAGAAATTCGGATTTAAAAGCTTCGAAACTTCCCGTCCATTGATTTTGACTTCTTCTATCTGCTATTGTTAATATATACGAATATTTGTTTATAACCAAACCAAGATTCGATTTTTTGTTTGATAAATGATAAAGGAATGTCGTTCAAAAATAAATTATAATAATAAATAAGGGAAAATAAAAATAAAAAATAGACTTCCAAACATAGAAAATTAAAAGTAGACGTAATTTATTGATATCTAATGTAATATGAAAATTCGAATGCACATCTTTATCTATCTATATCTAGAGTTGTGATCAGGCGCATCTTGATATTTTGGTGAAATACAAGGAACCCACCTGCACCGTTAGATCAATAATATTCTATGGCTAGAATTATGTTAGGTCCAGTTTTTACTGGACTAGCTCCAGACTTGAAGACTGGAGTAATCCTGAAGATTTGTCCAGAAATTATGGAAGTTCAGTAAGCGTCTACTTGTACAGGAAATCTGGAGTCCTCCAGATTTGCTTATTGAACTTCACTCCAGTCCAGATCTACTCCACTGAAGAACATTCTCACTGAAGACAAAGTCTGAAGTCTGAAGAAGAAGACTGACATATGGCGGAGCCCACTGGCAGACTTACCAGATCAACAACTGGAGTCCTTGTCAGTGTTCTAGACCTTACAAGTCTGAACACTGATTACAAGGAATTGACTTTATGCTTTTACACGCTTTTACCCGGATATCTCTTTTGTCCCATGTAAAGGTTTTACACGCGTGTAAAGGTGGTTGGCTAAAAGGTGACAAGTCACTATCAAATGTGACTTTATACTTGTACTTTTAGTATTGCATTTAAAGAAAATACCAAAGTTCCTTAAATGCTCCCAACCACATTTGTACGACAAAATAATCACTGTAGAGATTATTTTGCCTATAAATACTAAGTCATTTTTCTTTTTCAAATTACTTTTTGCAATTTGGTGAACTTGTCTAAATACTCTCGATCCAAACAGTTATACTTCACAACTTTAAGTATTTCGATCAACGAGATTATTTAGCAAGTATAGATCACTTGTAATTCATAAGGTTGTTTAGATATTTACCTTGGTATTATCTAGGTTCCGCAACAACCTTGTATTTTGTTTATACATCAATAAATAAAATACACATTGAAAATTACTTTCGTGTTCCACCTCATTTAACTTGTTTATTTATTGCTTAAGTCTTGTATTTACTTATTTATATTCTTGCATTTATATTTACGTAAATACTAGTCCTTATCTAGTGCATACTTGACTTGTTGTATTTTACACTCGTGGGTTAAACCATCGGTGAGGGACTTCACAAATTAAATCAAAATATTACATGAGAAAGGGCATTTATGTCAGTTCATCAGTTATAAAAATATCACCACCTTCATAAAACACTTTCATCCGTCACAAACTCGCAACACACAACCGGGATCCAAAGTCCTAATTGAATCACTCCGTCGTCGGCATCTATCATCATCTCCAACACATGAAATTACCGAGCAAGCACCAAAATTGTCATCTTCATGATCTTCGCCATCAATAATCGGAATCGCAGTGCCTCGAAAATACTCCGGCACCCTTGTCAAATAGTTTGAAACCATGGATCCAGGATGCTTTGTTAGCTAAGAAGACGTTACTAGCAACAAAGAATTTGTTGAAAAGGAAGATCAATTACGAATTTATTTATAATAACTAATAACAATCACATGTGATTTTCATTGGCAGTGTGTAGCAGGTAGACAATTTTGATAATGTTTAAAGCAATATTTAAGTTGGTGCTAGTCTGGAGTAGTATAGATTGCATATAGTGGTTTATTCACTTTTTGTAGCATGAAATTAATGAGATATGGCAATTTGATTGTAATATGGTGGTTTATTCACTTTTTCTAGCATGAAATTAACGACATCAATTCATTTTTTTCCAATCAAAATGGATAAGCAATTCATTTTTACGCATAATTTATAGTTTTTTTTCATGATTTTTTTAGTTTGGTAAGATAAAATGTTGTATCCTTGGTTATCGTTGTTTACAATTTTTTAGAAGAGTTTTGCCCACAAGGTGTTTGATGAAATGTCTAAACAAAAATGTATATATCAAATCATATTTGATTATACATGTATTTACTAATTATATCGTCAATCATACTTGATTATACAAGTCAATCATATTTGATACCGAACTCATTTCTTTTGTATGGATTTCATATGGGTATTTCACACTGTTTGCTTAAAATCATTTTAGATGTATGAATAAAATCAAATATGATTTCGTATGAGTATTTCACATTGTTTGCTTAAAATCATTTTTGATTTTAAATGGGTTTCTTTGTATGGAACTCATTTGTTTGCTTAAAATCAAATTTATCAACTATTTGATTAATTTTGTTGTTTGGTACAATATTGCTTAGAAAGTGTTTGATAAAATGTCTAAACCAAAGTTTCTTATATATGATTTAATATCAAATCACATTTGATTGAGTATTGCATAAGGTGTTTGATTAAATGTCTAAATCAATGTTTGATAATATGATTTAATTAACTTTATGATTATGAATTAATTTATTTGGTGTATAGGTTTGTGGATATAAACTCCATTTGTTTTGTGAAAATGTATGAGTAACATCAAATTCGATTTGTTATCTGTTATTGTTTACTTTTTATGTTCATCATCATATCTGTTATTGAGGTTTTAGTTACTTGTGTTATTATACCTAGAATCATATTTGCTTATACTCTTACAGTGTGAAAATCCTATATATGATGAACTATTCAAAATCCAAAAATAATTATACATTATGAAAAACCTATTCAAAATCAGCTATTCAAAATAAAAAATTATTTTACGCATACATTGAGGAAAACCTATACAAAATCATATATGATTTTTTATAACGCATTGAGACAAAACCAAATGAGTTTCATACAAAGAAAACCATTTAAAATCAAAAATGATTTTACCCACAGAGTGTCAAAACCCTATACAAAATCATGTAGGATTTTATTCATACATCTAGACAAAAAAAAAAGTGAGCTCGGTATCATTAAACATATTCAAAATCATATATGATTTTGAATATGCTTCCGTACAAATAAACTTATTCAAAATCAAAATTGATTTTAAGCATATACTATGAAAAATTTATTCAAAATCATATATGATTTTACGTATAAATTTGAGACAAGGAAAATGAGTTCTATACAAATAAACCTATTTAAAATCAATTTTGATTTTATGCATACATTGTGAAAAACTTATACAAAATCATATATGATTTTACGCATACATTTGTCAAGAAAATATACAAAATCATATATGATTTTATGTGCAAGTTGAGTCAAATCAAATGACTTCCTTAAAATGAAATTCATTCAAAATCATTTTTGATTTTACTCATAAAGTCTGAAAACCTAAAAGCTAAACCCTTGGGGCTAAAAGCTAATCCGATGGGGAAGTGTGATTACGGGGGCTTGCGACCAGCGCTTTAGTTTAGGGTTTGAAGTGTCATTTTTTATTGAGGTATAAGGGTTTAGGGTTTGAAGTCGTAGGGTTAGCATAACGACTTTTGACTGTCCTTTTAAAGTATTCAGCTAAAGCAAAGAAAAAAGAAGAACATATTCGTGCCGATTTTGGGCTCTGCTGGAAGATATTGCTGAGCACCAAAGTAAAGTACACACGTGATTCTGCTTTGGCAGAAGTGCAATATCATCTTATGAGTTTAACTGGTAATTGAATTGTTTCACAAGTAGGTTTTGGTAATAGAAGAAGAAGATTACGACTTTTTCTAGTCTTTGTGAGGGATTTTCGATCTTAACCAAGTAATGGAATCATTTTCAGTTCGATGTAGTAGGAAATATATTGTAAGTGTGCATGAATGACTGGTCACAGAAAAGCAGTTAATTTGAAATCTTAATCTTAGAATGGGAAAATTTTATTTTTCAATCTACCATTCTGACTAATCCAAGTCATAGGTTCGAACCCTAATTCCTGTTTAGGGCTGGAACTGATTAGAATCGTCAGCCTAATTAACCCAGGTGTTATTAGGAAAGAAGATGGACAGAGTAACTATCAAAGAGAGTGCTACTTGTTCGAATCCAGTTCGCAAAGTTCATTGGTGTTATCTATTTTTTTATTAATGAGTTGAGTTAAACCTATTTTCTTCTTGTATTTTAGGGCTTTGCTTGGCATTGGGCTTTAGTTAAGTCTACATCTTTATTTTGATTTGGTTTGAAAGAAATAGATGCATTTTCATTCAGCCAACAAGCAAAACCCCATCGATATGTCTTTCTTTGATGGTTCATGTAGGTTTGGGTCTTTCATTCGGGCCCTCTTGGGGCACCCTGTGGGCCAATGCGTATAACTTGGGCTTTCTTAACATGGCTCATTTGACGACTTAGTATATGGATGTCACGAGTCCATTGGCATAGAGGAATCCTTTCTACATAAGCAGGTTGTACAAAGTTTGTTACAATGTTATTCGGGTATATTATGTGTGTTCCGCAAGGTAGCCAAAGCCAGCCAGGTTTTCATGAAAAAGGCATGATCGTCTTCAACTGCATAAAAGTAGTGCGGATAACTAGGAAGAATTAGGCCTGCCATCCAATTTGGATGATCCACCGAATCCTTTGTTGACTTCACCACAATCGATTAGGTGAAATGGTTCTGCAAAGTTTGTTTATTCATACAGGCCGCGTGGTTATAGCCGTCAGAATTGTGCCAGCCATGCAAGTCGTACTTCATGGCGATATTACTCTACCACTCTATAAATGGAGGCTCGATAAGTGTCTTCTTCATCAAATTCAAACCAAAGAAATTTCGTAATAGCACGTATAGCTATGGTTGCTGCAAATAGGCTTTCTGCAATTGCTGCCGAAATGGGGCAACTCCAAAATGAAATTCAACAGCACCATAGAGTGCTAAACTCTTTTTTGAGAAGCGTTAGAACAATGGATTCTGCAAGGAAAGAAGCGCGCATTCGCGCTACCAGAGAGCGCATAAAGGGTTTGGAGGAGAGGCAGCAAGCGCTGCGGGTGGAGCAGCAAACGCTCATTGTTCATGGTCGCTTGGGAGACTAGAATTGAAGAGTCCGTCTATAATATAATAAGGTTTAAATAAGTGTCTGTAGATGCAAAGTAGTGTGTTTATTCTTTTTCTTTGTTTGGTGGAGATCTACTCCTATGCTAAGTGTCTTTGTTATGTTTGCATGTATCACTAGTAGTCTTCAATGCTTCCATTGTTCACTTTGTAATGTTGTTTGTCTATGTGTGTATAAGTTGAACGGCTTGAGTTCGTTGGATGCCATAATCTCGCCAAAAAAAAGCTAAACTTTGGTTTATGATTAGAAAGCCAGTGAATTATCTGCCTATGGGCGTATCCTTAACGCTCCTAGCATCCTAAATGAAAGTCTTCCTCATTGTCTGCGCTTCCCTAATTCATCCGTGCCAATAAAAGAATAAGTCATGAAGTCATAATGCACGAGGAACTTTTGAACTATTTAAGTAGGTCTTAGTTAAGGCATCCAATGATATAAAAAAGAATGAAGATAGATATAGCGTTAAGGAGATAACAGCTCGGGAAGAAACAAGGGCTAAGAGGATAAACGAAATGAGTTGAACTATGTGAAACAAATCCCTATAGTCTTTTAGGTCAAAAACGAGACTTTCACAGGTCCGATAGGTTAGATATATTTGAAGGGACGAAGCAAGCAGCAGCGCTCGCGCAATGATATCGCTTACTTAAAGAAAGACCTATATCTACAGATTTGGGCTTTCCTCCGGCCTCCTGGTGAGCATTAGCAGAGGTGAGTAGTGGCTATCCCGCTTATTCATTAGAGCGAGGATAGGGTGTTTAGCCGGCCTAGCCTCTCCGGTAATCCTAACGTTCAAGCAAAGGTCCTAGCTGAGCTATCTAGGAAAGAAATTCGTTACCTTTAATTAAGAAGGCCTGAAACACAGGTTTTTATGGCTCTCAGGTAAGAAAGCCCGACTTGTTAATCGAAAAGACGGGAATCCATAACTTCCAGATAGGAAAAAGACTACTTTCAGAGCAGTCAACTAGCTAGACTTAAACCCCCAACAAGCCATAGGGGTAGGCGGAAGACTTTCTCCTCTCGCTGCAAGAAAAGCCCTTTTATCAATCCTGATTATATGCCGTAGTACCTAGCCCTCACCTGGCCTGCGAGGGGCTTCAAAGGCTTTCAATGCCCCTTTTTAATAAGTTAGTTAGGACTTGCCTGCATCTCCCCATTCAATAGGCTAAGCAGCTAGCACCTTGCCGGTCTTGGTTTTGTCTCAGCAGAGTGCGTGGATGGAACGCTAGGGACGGTGCCCCTTCCTCTGTAGGTACTACGGCCTAGCCCAAACTTTTAGACTGATTTGGGCTAAGCAAGTTTATACGCCTTCGCAACCCCTACTTTAATTAAGGCAAGCTTTCCTTTATTAGTAAAGGGGTCTAGTGCGTGGAGATTGACCCAAATCTTAGCCTGAGCTTGCTGGCTAGCTCTATTGGGTTGGTGTTGGGTTAGCTCGTAGTTTCCTTCCTTTCCTTCTCTTTCTAGGCTCACTTCTCTCATCTCTAGTTTTTCGTCTACTTCTTTCATCTCCGCATATACATATTCTTTCTAATAAGAGAAAGCATAGATCTTTAATAAGTTGGCTACGATTAGTCACTTCGGAAGTCATTAACCAAAGCACCGGCTTTTGATTGTCCTTCTAAGGGAAGGAGTAGGAGGCTCGCTAACCCTACCACTTTAAACCCTAAACCCTAAGCTACAATGTAAAAAGCCTGCAAAATCTAAACCCTAAAATGTTAAACCCTAAATGCTAAAGCCTACAGGAGGGGGACGGTTGTATACGGTACGCTTAAGGGTTTAGGGTTTGAAGTCATAGGGTGAGCCTAACAGCTAACCCTACAACTTCAAACACCCTAATCTACAATGTAAAAAGCCTACAAAATCTAAACCCTAAAATGTTAAACCCTAAAATGCTAAAGCCTACATGAGGGGGACGGATGTATATGGTACGCTTAAGGGTTTAGGGTTTGAAGACCCTAAACCCTAAGCTACAATGTAAAAACCCTGCAAAATCTAAACCCTAAAATGCTAAACCCTAAAATGCTAAAGCCTACAGTAGGGGGACGGTTGTATACAGTACGCTTAAGGATTTAGGGTTTGAAGTCATATGGTTAGCCTAACGGTTAACCCTAAGCTACAATGTCAAAACCCTGCAAAATTTAAACCCTAAAATGCTAAACCTTAAAATGCTAAAGCCTATAGGAGGGGGACGGATGTATACGGTACGCTTAAGGGTTTAGGGTTTCAAGCCGTAACGGCTAACCCTACAACTTCAAACCCTACACCCTAAGCTACAATGTAAAACCCTGCAAAATCTAAACCCTAAAATCCTAAAGCCTTCATGAGGGGGACGGATGTATACGGTAACCCTACAACCATAAACCCTAAGCTACAATGTAAAAACCCTGCAAAATCTAAACCCTAAAATCAATGCAAAATCATTTTTGATTTTATGCATACATTTTAGAAAAATGGAATTATAAAACCTTAAACTATAAAACCTTGGGGGATAAAAGCTAATCCGAGGGGTAGGTGTGATCAAAGCTAATCCGAGGGGTAGGTGTGATCACCGGGGCCTACGGCCAGTGCTTTAGTTTAGGGTTTGAAGTCGTAGGGTTAGCTTAAACTAAACTAAAGCTTAATTGCTATTAGTCCCAACTATTGCTAGATGAGTGCTGAAGACACCTCTATGTCAATGGTGAGTGTACTTTGCAACACAATCACTTAATCTGGATGTGACCAGTTTAGAGTGATTGTGTACCAGGTAATTTGGAGGTTTACTTATTAAGGTGACAAGTTATAAGTAAATACAATGCAATAAATAGATGACAAGTTTTTAAATTGGTGAGACAATATGTATTTTTCAAGTGTATTTTACTTATTGATTTTAAATAAAATACAAGGTTGTTGCGGAACCAAGATAATAAAAGTATGTAAATATCCTAACAACCTATGAAATACAATTGATCTATACTTGGAAATTCTCTTAAAAATCGAAACACTTAAAGTTGTGAAATGTTCCTTTTTGCGATTGAGAGAATATTGCACAAGTTCACCAATATTGCAAAAGTACGAATTTGCAAAGTTGTTGAAATGCTTGTGCAAGGACCTCTATTTATATTCGAAGTATGAGCATTGGGATCTCAACTTCGATGTACAAATATGGTTGACAGCACACAAAAGTATTAGTAAATAATCCTTTGTGTGTGCTAAATAAAGTAAAACAAAAGGTTACTTTATTCAACCACTCTACATCTTTGCACTTTTATCCACATACAAGATTATTGTCCGGGTAAAAGGATGTAGTGAAAAAGGTCTTCCTCGTAATCAGTGTAAAGCTTTGTAAAGACATTTACACTAGACGATCTCCAGTTGATTGATCTGGTGAAATGTCAACTGGGCTTGGCTGCCATTGCCATTTCCTTTCTTCCACTTGTTGTCTTCCACTTCAACTAGAAGGTCTTCAGATCTCAACTGGAGGAAGTCATCAGTTGCTTAAACTGTACGATGCAACTAGACTTCTAATATTTCGGACAATTCTTCATGCTCTCTAGATGCAGCCGGAGAGCTCCAGTTTATAGTCAAAACTGGACCTAACAAATTCCCCCTAATTGTCGTGAAATATTGCCAAGTATTTCCAAACTTGTTTCTATACAAGTGTAAGTTTGAAATACTTGAGTTTGATAAAACCTATTAATTTTCCAAAGCATTTTTATAGATCATAAAATGCCTTGGGTTTAATTTTATTTGTTTGTAGATTTTATCACTATCTATCTTGTGGGTTATAATCTGGCAACTTGTATATACAATAATTTTACATCAGTTACAAAAAAGTAAAATAAAATTATAAGTAGATAGACAAAGGAAAATTTAAGTATGTGGCCCTTCGCCAATTTTCCTTTTCTTGGCAACAGATGAAATCGGCTGTTTGTCTTCCAGATCAAATCCCAATCTTTCTTCAACATTTTCTTTGAACTTGATCAGGTTCTGCAATATATACTCCCAACCTTTCTCAAACTTGTTCTTGTGTTGCCTCTTAGCCAAAATATCCAACATCTCCACATGTTCAGAATGACCATACTGATAAATATCAGGATTCTCAGTTGTTCGAGTTGGTCCCCCAAAGTATTGTACCTTAACCACATAATGTCTGGCACCTGGCTTGATTGATACCTGCACATCTTGAATCTTGCCCTTATTATGCCTTCGACGCAGCACATCTTGCAAATATGTTCGAGCCTCAGATTCATTTGTCAGCTTGATCTGGCTCGTGCTTAGCTTCTGAGTGGCTGCTCGAATTTCATCATTGGTTGGTTCAGACGGTTCCACCCAAGTCCTCAGATTTGCATCTCTGGGCAAAGCCTTAGTCTTATGTTTATTTCCTTCGACTTTGGGAGGATTCAATACTTGGCTGACAACCTTCTTTACTTGCTCAATCCTTTTCAAAGTCCCTTCTGACCTTATTTCCTTGGCCTTCTCCACTGATACATTTAGACAACCAGCATCAAGTTTGGCTTCATCATCTTGATAGTGTTTGTCCAGTTCAACCTCCAGCATTTCATTCACACATTTCACAATCCTTGCATCTTCTTTTATTTTCTTATATTCCAACAGTTGTATGCCAAGGAGTTGTGCGTCAGTTGCATCAACAAGGGTGAGTGGGAAAGTTTTCCTAGATTCTTCTTGATTAATTTTCATCTGTTTCTTTCTCTCCTTAACCAGATACCCAATCCTTGCTAGCTTTTGACTTTCAGTTTCAGTAACTGGAGGCAACTGGTCAACATTGCCAGTTTACAATAATGGTGCATCAGTGGCCAGCTTGTCAGATTCATCAGTGGCCATTGCCTTACCTTTATCAACATTCCCCCTTACAACATCATCAAAAATTTCAATATGCCCACCAGCTTCAGTACTGGTGGCAACAACAACCTGGCTAGCATCAGTATTAGCACTAGCAACTACCAACTCTTTCCCAGTGGTTTTGGGAGCTTCAAGGGAAGTAGAAGAAGTATGCACAGATCTTTCCCCCTTGGCAGCATCTAGCCCTTTACGAATACTATCAAAATCTGAAGGGCTCGAAGGCAAATTAGCTAGAGGCTGCCACGACTGCATATCTTTACACTGCTTGAATGTCCCACAAACCAACCTCATAGTCCTCCACAGATGATTGATTTCCTTAGATTGAGTCATAACATTTTCAAAGGTTTGCACTTGACTCTTCTGTATGTCAGTTAGAAGCTTCGTATCATCTGGCGCGAGACCAGAGGGAACCATCTCATGAAGAACCTCCTTCAACATTGTCTTCAACTCTTCATTCTTGTTTTTACCAACTTCAATTGTTAGATTGGTTAAAGCAGTAGAGTGTTCAGATACCTTGCTGGCCAGAGTATCAAGACTGCACCTCAACCGATCAATATCAGATGTTATGGGAGTGAGATCAACCTGGGGCGCTGCAATCATGGTGATTTCAGACATCACCTTTTCCAAAAGTACTTGTTCTTTGGCAGCCAAGGTGTCTTCAATCTTCTGACTAACTGAAGTGGCCAACTAGGTACCATTCTCAGTCACATTAAGATCAGGTTTTTCAAAGAGCAATTTAACCTGTCTTTCAAGTTCCTTCACATCCACCTCTGAAGATCTGACAGTATTAGTTAATAGATTGGTGATGGAAGATGTGACACCAGTTTGGGTCAGTGCAAATGCCTCCCTTAAAGATGTTGCCAGTTGATTGGAGGACTGCACCAACTCGTTGAGCTTGCCAAACACTAAGTCCTCATTAGCAGAAAATTTATTGATCCCAGGTCAACTCTAGCATTTTTATCGAGTGCCTTTTGAATCTCATCCATCTTTGTAAGAAGGTTTGAGAGATCGAATTGAAAGGCAACAAATTGACTATCCAGTGACGGAGGGAAAGGTGTCACTGGACCTGCTCGAAAGGCTACAGGTACAACTGGAGAAGGTAATATAAATGATGGTTCACCAGTTGTAGTAGCAGCAGTTGAAACAAGAGGAGTTGGTGAAGAAATGATGGGAAGAGATTCAAGTTGTCGTTCATGCTGAGATGCTCAGGTGTGAACGACGGCGACGGTGGTGTTAGGATGTGTCTATTTCTAGGCACTCCCATGGAAGATAGTAGCTGGCGAGAGGCGAATAGGGGAGGATCTTGTAAGCTTTCTGGAGAAACTTGGCAATCTAGGGGTTGATCAGAAAAGGAAGGGAGCTGATCATGTACAGATGCATCAGCCATTTCCTGATCAGATTCAGTTTCAGAAGATTCCAAGGACTCAAGCTCAATTTCACCCTCAATTATGCCTAGATTCATAAATGATAGGGGTGGCTGAAAAGATTGTTCAGGCTCCTGATGACTAGTTTGAGTTTCCTCAATGGTTTCATTAGTTGTCGGAATTACTTCCTGAAAAGAGGTCACTTGTGCCTCAACCACAACTGCTCTTTCCTCAGTCGTGGCATCATTAGCCGTAGAGTCTGGAACCTCGATCTCCAGTTGTGACTGGCCGGAGACTTCGTCAGTTCGTGCATTAAGAATGTCAGAAATTTGGCTCTGCAAGTTTTGTGCTGACACGGACTCTATTCTGGGTTAGGCTGACCCAGTGTTATCTTCACCACCCTCTCCTAAAGAAGTTTCGAGGGTGGTTGCTTGCAGTTCATCCCTTTGACTATCTTCAGGCACTTGTTGGGAAGTACCTGAAGGGCTAGTTGGGGTACTAATGTCAGTGGCACGTTCTGACCTTTTCTTACGACGAGTTTTAGACCTTTGTGCCTTTGGAGCAGCCTGAAGACCTGTTGGGAGGTCTCCAGTGTAAGTAAAAGGTTGGACTGACACGCTGGAGCTAGTGGGGTTAGACTGCTGCCCAGGTTCGGCAACTGTCACATTACCAACAGACGAACTGGTGGGTCCCTCATTGTTTTGAGGCCCGCCCAGTTGTCTTTCTGACTCACCTGGTATTGGTGCATCAGTTTTAGAGAATGCCAGCAACATTCTCGAAGGAATTTGGACCTTAGCAGTTGTGGACACAAGGATGTCCAGATTCCTCAGCAATTCTGGCACAGAGTATAAAGATTGTGTATTTTGATACTCGTCTCTGCCCAGAATTAATATGAAACAGAGGGATAGAAATCTTGAAAATAGGATACAAGGACCCCTGTTACCTTTCAACTTGAAAACAAGGCTTCTGAACAAGATGTTGGCGAAATCTACCCTCAGTCCATTCCACAGGCAGTATGCCATTTCTGCCTGGAAGGAGTTGATCTGGTCTAAGCCACCAGAACTTCCACCCAAACTTTCCACCAGGTGTATCATAAAGTATTTCCAAGAAGGTGAAAGCCCTCTTGTGGTTATTGCACCCTTTGTTTTCAGTACACCACCTTCCAAGACCTCTTTGTTGCCCATATCAAGGAATACCTGGCGAAAATTAATATTTGGGGAGATCACCACTGGACTCTCATTTGGTCTCCAGTAATTGAGGTTAAGGGCGTCCCTCAATGTCTCAGTGGTGATTGTATACGGGACTGACCCATCCTTTAATGTGAAGGAGATGGATGAGTAGTCAGGAGAATTTGAATCCGTGTACCAAAACTCACACAAGTAATCATGGTGCATCTTGTGTGTGTTTAGAGAAAAGTCATTGCTGAGGGGAGAATATCTAAAGAAAGATTGGATTTTCCCTATCAAAGAATCAGCGGCCTGTTGCCTTTGAAGAGATGCCATGTGGTTGTTTGGATTTAATTTTATTAATTTGGAATTTATTGGGGCACCCACGGCATGGTGAACGTTCTCTGATGGTTCATAATCAACAGTGAGAAGATTAACATCACGAGAACGAGAGGAAGAGGATGAAGATTTAGGAGCCATTTAATCGGAAATTGAAAGTGATTTTGGATTTTGGGTTTTGGATTTGAAGAAGAAAGAGAGAAAGGGATCTCGAATTTTGATGATTGGGAGAGTAAATGAAGGAATGTATGTGTGAAGTAAATGAGAGAAAAATATAAGTGGGGGTATATATAGGTAATAAAATAATACCAAAATATATACGAAAAGATTTTTAATCCCCAAATTTTCAAAATCGTGTGTTAAAAGATTTTAGAAAATTTGAAATTCAAAAATAATTAATACCAACTTATCAAGCATTAAATGCTATGACGGCTGGTATTCCCACGCGCCCACTACCTGCAACAATCCCCATAAAACGTGTATCTTTTTTATCAAAGTGGTTTTGACACGTCACGTGACGGTTGGGAGTGGGTTTAGACACTCGAGTACCATCACGTGTCACAAGTATTGACCAAGTATACTTACCGTTATGAAAATCTGGTTGACCACCAGTTTGAGATAAGTCCAAACATGTACACTGGAGAGTGTCCAGTGCCAGTTTCAACTGGAGAGATTCTCCAGTTGCAAAATTGTTAAACAAAAATAAATTTTAGTCAGTTTCACCTGGAGAATTCTCCAGATGCATTTTGAGCAAAGATAAGTTTTAGTCATAAAAACATTTTGAGTCTATTCCCCCTAGAATGAAGAACCCAATTCAAGGATTTAACATTCCCAATTCGCTGATGAGATGTTTAAAAGTCGTTTCATCAACAAGTTTTGTAAAAACATCAGCTAATTGTTTGTCAGTAGGGATGAAATGAATTTCAATATCTCCTTTCATAACATGATCTCGAATAAAATGATACCTGATGTCAATATGTTTTGTCTTGGAGTGCATCACCGGGTTGTGAGATATTGCAATTGCACTGGTGTTGTCACAAAAGATTGGGGTTCTAGTATATTTCATACCATAGTCGAGCAACTAGTTTTTGATCCAAAGAATCTGGGCACAACAACTGGCCACAAAAATGTATTCTGCCTCAGCAGTTGACATTGAGACCGAAGTCTGCTTCTTGCTGGTCCAACTCACCAGTTTTCCCCCTAGGAAGTAACAACCTCCAGTTGTAGACTTTCTATCAATCTTACAACTTGCATGATCTAAATCTGAATAACCCATCAGATCTAACCCTGAGCCTTTGGGATACCAAAGACCAAGGCTAGGACACCCTTTCAGGTACCTAAAAATGCGCTTAACAGCATGCAAATGTGATTCTTTTGGGTTAGCCTGAAATCTGGCACATAAACATATTGCAAACATTATATCTGGCCGACTGGCAGTTAAATACATCAGTGAACCAACCATTCCACAATATTCTTTTTGATCCACTGGTTTTCCATTTGGGTCAGAATCCAAATTTAAAGGTGCTACAATGGGTGTGTTTTTCGATGGGATTGAATCATACTTGTATTTTCTTAACAAATCTCTGACATATTTTTCTTGGTTAATAAAAATACCTTCCATGGTTTGTTTAATTTGTAAACCTAAGAAAAATGTTAATTCACCCATTAAACTCATTTCATATTCTTTTGACATGATTTTTGAAAATTTCTCACACATTGCATCATCAGTCAAGCCAAAAATAATGTCATCAACATAAATTTGTACCAGCAAGATATTACCTTTTTCTTTTAAGATGAACAAGGTACTATCAATTGCACCTCTTTCAAAACCATTTTTGGTAAGATGTTTGGTCAGTATGTCATACCAGGCTCTTGGGGCTTGACGAAGACCATACAATGCTTTGTTCAGTCTGTATACCCAGTGAGGATGCTTTTCATTCAAGAAACCTGGTGTTTGCTGAACATACACTTCTTCTTCCAAAGTTCCATTTAGGAACGCACTTTTGACATCTATCTGGAAGACTTTAAATTGCAAATGAGCAACATAAGCCAAGAAAATTCTAATGGCTTCAAGTCTTGCAACTGGAGCAAAAGTTTCATCAAAATCCACACCTTCTGCTTGACAATAACCCTTGGCAACCAATCTAGCTTTATTTCTAATAACGTTGCCATCTTCATCCATCTTATTTCGGTAGACCCACCTCGTTGCAATAGGTTCTTTCTTTAGCCCTGGAGGACAAGGAACAAGTTCCCAAACATTATTCCTTTCGAACTGGTTGAGTTCTTCTTGCATAGCCTCAACCCAGCTTGGATCTGCCATAGTCTCGTCAATCTTCTTCGGTTCAATCAGTGATAGGAAGGTGACGTTCAAGCATTGTTCACTTGTGGCTCTTCTAGTCTGAACCCCACTTTCTGGATTGCCAATAATTTGCTCGATAGGATGAGCAGCAGTCCATTTAGTGTATTGACTAGGTTGATAAACTACAACATCAGTGCAAGTCACCTGGCGATCTTCAACAGTTGTGGCAACTGGAGAATGATCAGCCCAAACTACTTCAACTTCATCATCAGTGTCAACTGGGAACGATTATCTTCAAACAAAGGCATGTCTTGAAGAACTGGAGAGGTTTGAACTGGTTCTGATGTTGTCGCAGCACGTACATCTGATCCAATTACCAGTTTATGAGGTAGATTAAAACTGGAGCTTTTCTTTTGTATAACTGGTTCCAAGTCCTGGTGACTGGAAACATCTCTTGGTGTATTGACTGATTGATGAACTTGATCAGATACACCTAAATCGACTGGGACAACTGGAGATAAATCAAGGCTTGGTCTTTTATTGGTTGCTTCATTAGATTCATCGAATGTGACATGAACTGTCTCATGTACCTTTTAGAGTCTATAATTATAAACTCTATAGGCTTTTCTTATATCTGAATACCCCACGAAAACACCCTCATCAGCTTTTGCATCAAACTTTCCCAACTGACTAGAATCGTTTAAGATAAAAACTAGACAACCAAATACATGAAAATATCCAATATTTGGTTTACGATTCCTGAGGACTTCATAGGCAGTCTTCCTATGTCTTTTGACATAAACTGACCGATTTTGAGTATGGCAAGCAGTTGCCACAGCTTCAGCCGAAAAACAGGTGGGAAGACCTGATTCAGATAACATACTTCTGGCAGCTTCAATTAATGTGCGATTCTTTCTTTCAACCACACCATTTTGCTCTGGAGAACGAGCTGACGAGAAGTTCTGAGAAATGCCAGTGTCAGTGCAAAATGATTCCAATTCTTTGTTGATGAATTCAGTACCATTATCACTTCGCAACTGACAAACTTTCTTGGTATACTTGAGCTTAATTTTCTTGATGAGAGAGATAATTTCACCAGGTGCATCACTTTTTGATCTGATAAATACCACCCAACAATACCTGGTGTATTCATCAACAACAACTAAAGTGTATCTTTTACCAGCTTTAGTTTGAACATTCACTGGACCAAAGAGATCCATATGAATCATGTGAAGAGGTTCAGTGATACTGAAGTTTTGTCTGGTCTTGAAACTGGCTCTTTTCTTCTTGCCCATCTCACACCCTGGACATGGCTTCTCCTTTTTAAAGGAAATTAAAGGTATCTCATCCACCAGTTGTTTTCTTGACAAATTATTGATATTTTTGAAATTAAGGTGGGATAACCTTTTATGCCACAGCGAGTTGGTGTCCTCATCAGCCTTAGCATATAAACAATGCTCTTTTGGAGCTGGTTCTATGTCCATGATGTACACATCCCTTTTCTTGGTGCAATCATCACTACCTTCCAATCCTTGTTAAAAATGGTGCCTTGAGCAATATCGAATAGAACCTTATATCCATCATCACAAAGTTGACTGACACTTATCAGGTTATATTTCAAACCATTAACAAATGCAACTTTTGTGAACTGGACCTGCCCATTGTCAACAACACCATACCCTTCAGTTTTTGCACTTCCATCATTACCAAATGTCACTGCCGGTCCATCTTGGACAATGAACTCTTCCAGCAGGGGCTTACATCCGGTCATAGTCCGGCCAGCAGCGCTGTCCAGATACCAGATACTCTTCTTTCGATCGCCCTGCACACCCAAGCAAATGATTAGTTATTTTTGTGAACCCATCTTTTCTTGATGGGTCCACTGGACTTCTTCTGAGGAATCTCAGGAGTTTGATTCGGGGTGGAACTGGAGGAAGAATCTGGAGGATTATTTCTAGCTTCAGAAGTAAAAACAATTGGTTTGATGGGAACATTGACCTCCTTTTTCTTGCCAGATTTTGCTCATTTCTGAGCAGATTGTTTAGCTTTTTGTTTCTGAGGAGGTGTTTTAACAATTTGTTTTTCAACTGAAGAAGTCGAGGCTCCTTCCAAATTTTTAATTCTGGCAGTACAACTTTGTACCTGCCTTGACAAATTCTGGAGTTGACTCTCCAGTTTCAACAAAAAGTTCTTTTCATCAGGCTACTGGCCCATGGACTTGGGCTCAGCGGGGGTTTTAGTCTTTTGAGTCTTGGGCTCTTTGGACTTTTGAGGTAGAGGAATATCACCAGCTTCCTTTTTAACTGGAGCTTTAGCCTATTTGGCTCCAGTTTGAACCTCAACATGGGTGGTCTCAACAAATTCTAATTTATCAGGTGTAGAAGAGTCATAAGAAGTCTCAATTCTAACTGGTTCAGGCATCTGGTGGATTGAGGGTTAAACAGCTGCCATCTGGAGATCACCATATTTCCAGGCAGTTTTTTGAGCATTAATGGTTTTTGAAAAGGCATCATAATTTTTACCAGATGCTTGTACCCATGACTTGATAACCATATGTTCCTTTTCCAGATCAAATTTCAATTTTTGGTTATCTCTCTCCAGTGCCTCAATTTTTAAATCAGATTCTTTGAGGGCCAACTGAACACTTTGTAAATCATTAACTTGATTTTTCATGTTATTAAACTCGGTTAAAACAGTTTCCAAGTATCATTCACAATCAGTTCTCAAAGTTTCAACAAATAACAGATCATCATTTAATGATTCAGCAATGTCAAGTTTTGATTCAGTGTCCAATTCATCATCATAATCCCTTACCTTTTTCAATATGATGTCCACCCATCTTCCAGAAATGACATCATCTTTCACCATCGGTTGCTTATTTTCCAGAGCCATAAAACAAACATCTCTAATCTCTTCATCATCATTAGATGAGTCATCAAAGAGTTCCCACTTTCCTTCAGTTTGAGTCATCATGCCCTTATTCTTTTCTTTTTCTTTTTCTTGTTCAAGTGACATGAGGGCAATCTGAGCCTAGAGCTTCATGTATTTAGCCTTGTAATCATCAGATTTAACATGGTTAGGAACAGAAGGACCAGTTTGGTTGTTCATCTGACTAGATCTGCATTCCTTCATGAAATGACCTTTCTTACCACACTTGTAGCAGGTAAGATTGGCCTTATCCAGAGAGTTGGAATTGGAAGCATTATTGGACCCATTAAATCGATTAGATTTATGCTTGAACCTGTTAAAGGTTTTAGCAATTATGGCGACCAGATCATCATCGTCAGTCTCATCACAACCATCACTGAGATCAGTAGTCAGGCCAGAATTCAAAAAGTTGTTTAACATCTCCTTCACAGAATGTGACTGGACATTTTCAGCAGACATTAAAGCAGCACAAGGTTGCCCAGTTAAGCTGGCGACCTTGGAATTCTGTGCATGGTTTAAAGCATCTTGCTCAGCCACCAGACTTGCAGCATTATTATCTTCAGTGAATCTGAAGGCTCCAAAGAGAGATGCAAGAGTGTGACTGTGCAAGGTCTTCCCTTGTCTTAGGACAAGAACCATGTGTGCCCATTTGGATGGTAAAATATCACAAAATTTTTCAAGAAGAATGTCCTTATCCATCTCTATACCCAAGCCTCTCAACTGATTAACGAGGCTGGTAAACCTAGTATAGGTGTTGGTCAGACTTTCATTGGGAAGAACAAAGAAGGTTTCATACTTCTTATTTAAAGCAACTTTTCTGGTAGAAAGAGTGTCTTCTCCTCCTTCAAACTGGAGAACCAATTCTTCCCACATAGAATTGGAACTGGGAAATAACACAAGGGTAGGAATTAATTCGTCTGGAACTGCTGCGAGGATCATGTTTCTCAGTCTGGTATCAAGGTCAACCAGTCTGCGATCCTCATCAGTCCAATGTTCTTCAGATTTTTCCCTTGAACCTCTTCTCCCAGTTGGGTTAAGAAGAGGACTTACACCACTGGACATAGGTATATATGGTCCATCCTTGAGGATTTTCAACATATACCTCTCTATCCCACCAAAATGCAAGAGCATTCTAGCTTTCCATGTACCAAAGGTATCCTGGTTTCCATCAAATTTGGGAACAGGAGTGTTGGAGTAATATACATGGACGTGGCTCGCTCCAGGAGTAGGAGGAGGGTTGGTATTTAAAGGAGTTGTAACATTAGGATTAGGTTCATTTGGACCAGAACCATTCTCACCTTCAACAGCCATCGAAGCAGACCTAGGTTATAGAATTGAAACAATTCAACCTGCCTGCTCTGATACCACTTATTAGTCCCAACTATTGCTAGATGAGTGCTGAAGACACCTCTATGTCAATGGTGAGTGTACTTTGCAACACAATCACTTAATCTGGACGTAACCAGTTTAGAGTAATTGTGTACCAGGTAATTTGGAGGTTTACTTATTAAGGTGACAAGTTATAAGTAAATACAATACAATAAATAAATGACAAGTATTTAAATTGGTGAGACAATATGTATTTTTCAAGTGTATTTTACTTATTGATTTTAAATAAAATACAAGGTTGTTGCGGAACCAAGATAATACAAGCATGTAAATATCCTAACAACCTATGAAATACAATTGATCTATTCTTGGAAATTCTCTTAACAATCGAAACACTTAAAGTTGTGAAATGTTCATTTTTGCGATTGAGAGAATATTGCACAAGTTCACCAATATTGCAGAAGTATGAATTTGCAAAGTTGTTGAAATGCTTGTGCAAGGACCTCTATTTATAGTCGAAGTATGAGCATTGGGATTTCAACTTCGATGTACAATTATGGTTGACAGCACACAAAAGTATTCGTAAATAATCCTTTGTGTGTGCTAAATAAAGTAAGACAAAATGTTACTTTATTCAACCACTCTACATCTTTGCACTTTTATCCACAGACAAGATTATTGTCCGGGTAAAAGGATGTAGTGAAAAAGGTCTTCCTCGTAATCAGTGTAAAGCTTTGTAAAGACATTTACACTGGAGGATCTCCAGTTGATTGATCTGGTGAAATGTCAACTGGGCTTCGCTGCCATTGCCATTTCCTTTCTTCCACTTGTTGTCTTCGACTTCAACTGGAAGGTCTTCAGATTTATGTCATCAGATCTCAACTGAAGGAAGTCATCAGTTGCTTAAACTGTACGATGCAACTGGACTTCTAATATTTCGGACAATTCTTCATGCTCTCCAGATGCAGCTGGAGAGCTCCAGTTTATAGCCAAAACTGGACTTAACAATTGCTAATCAAAGTTGATTTCATATATATAATGTTAAAAACCAATGCAAAATCCTTTTTGATTTTATGCATACATTTTATAAAAGTTGCATTCTAAAACCCTAAACTCTAAACCCTTGGGGTCTAAAAGCTAATCCGAGGGGGAGGTATGATCACGGGGGCTTTCACACTGTATGCTTAAAATCATTTTTGATTTTAAATAGATTTCTTGGTATGTAACTCATTTTGTTTTATCTCAATGTGCTATACAAAATCATATAGCTTTTCCATAAAATATGCGTAAAATCATTTTTGATTTTGAATAGATTTTCAGACTTTATGAGTAAAATCAAAAATGATTTGGAATAAACTTCTTTTTAAGGAAGCCATTTGGTTTGACTCAATGTACTACACAAAATCATATATGATTTTGTATATTTTCTTGACAATGTATGCGTAAAATCATATATGATTTTGTATAAGTTTTTCACACTGTATGCATAAAATCAAAACTGATTTTAAATAGGTTTATTTATAGAACTCATTTGCCTTGTCTCAAATTTATACGTAAAATCATATATGATTTTGAATAACTTTTTCATAGTATGTGCTTAAAGTCAATTTTGATTTTGAAAAAGTTTATTTGTACAAAAGCATATACAAAATCATATATAATTTTTAATGTGATACACAAAATCATATATGATTTTGTATTGATTTTTCACTATGTATGCGTAAAATCAATTTTGATTTTGAATAGGTTTCTTTGTATGGAAGCCATTCGCTTTGTCTCATTGTCTTATACAAAATCATTTATGATTTTGTATATTTCCTTAACAATGTATGCGTAAAATCAAATATGATTCTGAATATGTTTAGTGATACCGAACTCATTTGTTTTGTCTAAATGTATGAATAAAATCAAATATGATTTTGTATCGGTATTTTACACTGTATGTTTAAAATCATATACGATTTTAAACGGGTTTCTTTTTATGGAACTCATTATGGTTTTTACTCAATGTATATATGATTTTGTATAGTTTTTTCCCAATGTATGCATAAAATCATTTTTGATTTTGAATAGGTTTCTTTTTATGGAACTCATTTTGCTTTTTCTCAATGTGCTACACAAAATCATTTATGATTTTCACACTGTATAGGTAAAATCAGTTATGATTTTCAATAGCTTATTTACTAAATGACTATATATTCATTCTATTATATACATTGTTTATAATAAATATTACATTCAGAGTTAGAAAAGTTGAATTAACTATTAACACTTCATAAATATATAGTGATCAAATTTATTATCAAACTTTGGTTTTGACATTCCATCAAACACCTTGTATGCAATACTCAATCAGATGTGATTTGGTTCTAAATTATATATAAGAAACTTCGGTTTATACATTTTATTAAACACTTTGTAAGCAATATTATACCAAATAACAAAGTCAATTAAATACTAATAAAATTAAACAAATTCAAAAATAGATCTATGTAAAATCAAGTATGATTGACTGTATAATCAGTAAATACGTATATATAATTAAATTTGATTCAGTACATACACTTTGGTTTAAACATTTCATCAAACACTTTGTGGGCAAAACTCAATTTAAAAATTTTAATCAATAACAACCAAAGATACAACTTCTTATCATTTGAAAAAACAAAAATGATAGAAAAAAACTACAAATCTTGGATAAAAATGGTTTGTTTATCCATTTTTTATATAAAAAACACAAACTACATAAAATATCACTCTAGTGATATCTAAAACATCATCATCCATTTGTTATTGTTGCTAGTGGTTTGAGATGGAGATCCACTAAGAGAGGGAGCGCAAGAAATGATGGCAGAAGCGGTGGTGGTGGTTGTTGTCGTCGTTTGTGGAGAGGAGAGAGGGAGAAAGTGTATGTTTGTGTGTATCTTCTTGTGTGTGTGTGTCCATCAGGAAGAAAGGAAGGAGAAAAGAGGAATTTTATTTTATTTAGCAAATTTACAATAATACCCAACCGCCCAAATTTTAATATAGATGATAAGTGTTGATCCTAGCCATAAATGAAAATGATCCAAGGGCTAAGATTAAGCCCTTGAGATGCATGAGAAATTATGGATTCAAATGAACAAAACACTCTATATCTATAATAATATAACTAAAATAGGGGTTAAGGACTTTGAGAGGGAAGGTTGATTTTACCCGAATCCTGGACCTGATCTTTAATCGGCACCCTTAATCTCCCCTTTAGCCTAATACTTCATCCTTATGAATCCTCTATTTTCTTAGTATTTATTTAATAAAAAATGACCGACCTTTAATAAAAAAAACTTTCTAATTTTTTTTATTATATATATATATACCACTTAGAAAAAGCTTTCAAATACTCTCAACCCTAAGAAAAAACCTACTGGAAAAAAAAAGACCCTAGGATCGACTACCAAAAAGGTTTTTTTATTTATATATTTTATTCATATTTAATCATTATTATTATAATTTAACGTTGAATTCTTATGTTATTGTTATTATTATCTCTTAAACCAACACATGTTAACTATTATCTACGACTTTGTGTACTTTATACTTTTTGTTTCTCTTTTTATTTAACTAAAGTTGGGAAAAAAAGGGGTAAACTGGAATCATTATTTATATGGAGTTAATTTCATATGTTTTTCTTTAGCTTTCGTATTCATTAAGTTATGATATTGGTCATACAATTTTTATTTCTCTTTTATATAACTAAAGTTGAAAAAAAAGGTAAACTGGAATCAATATTTATATGGAGTTAATCTTTATATGTTTCTTCTTTAGCTTTCGTATTCATTTAGTTGTGATATTGGTCAGACACTTTTTGTTTCAGAATTATTATAAGATTTAAAAATCTTGAGACTATTCGTCCAATGGACAGACCTGAACACTAGTAAATACATATAAGTTAGAAAACATGTGAATATCTTTTGTATTTCTTTGCGTCATAACATATTGACAAACACCATATAATGTGTTCATCAATATATAGGAGATGTTAAGATCGTCTTCATCTCTTTTCATGGTATATAAACTGTTTCAACCTTCCACTTACTATAGAATATGGCCTTCGGTTTTAGTATAAGAAATAAGGATCAAATTCTTTAACTTATATGTCTCTATTGACAGAAAAGATATTAACCATGTAATTCAATCAGTTTATTTATTAAAAATGTCTAAAAAGAAAGTAAATTATATTATAGTCTTATATATACAACCCATATATTTACCTTTTCGAATCTTACATCATATATATATATATATATACCGACCCCCACTTGCAGTCGACATTAAACTCTCCAACGCCTTAAGTTTTCGTTGTGGGCGTGCCCTGTTAAAAGCACACAACATTTATTTTTTAATTTATAGACATCTTTTATATTTTATTCAACCAAACACCCACCCCACTTTGTATAAATTCTATACAGTTTCCTTCACTCGATACCAAAACCCAAAACCCAATTTCCACAATCTACATTCCCAATAACATAACACTTTTTATTTTTGTCTTTGATTCTTTCTATTCCCAAATAAATACGGAGTAATAAATAAATAAATAATAAAACAAAACCCAAAAATGGGTATCTTGAAAGTAATATCACCAACGTCAGCTGCCGGAAAATGGATGGGGTTTGTGACTGCTGTTTGGGTCCAAGCCATTTCCGGAAACAACTACACATTTTCAAACTATTCAGATGCACTAAAGTCTTTAATGGCATTAACTCAGCTTCAGTTGAATAATCTTTCTGTGGCTAAAGATGTGGGTAAAGCATTTGGGCTACTTGCTGGGCTTTCTTCTGATAGAATTTCGCCTTCTGCTTTACTACTCATTGGTTCCATCGAAGGGTTTATTGGTTATGGTGTTCAATGGCTTGTTGTTAGCCAAAGAATCCAACCTCTTCCTTATTGGCAGGTATTTTAGTTTTTTCTTTTTCCTTTTTTTTTTTGAATGCATGGCCATAGAACCAAATCCAGCGGTCGAACCGTTAACCTCTGTTTCCCAATGCATGGTTAATCATAGTATTATGTTGTGTGTATATATATATATATATATTAATATAGTATAAAATAAGAAAAGAGGTCATCTAGTAGTCTAGTTTAATTACAATCTTATGGTTAATGCTGGAGGTCTCGAGTTCGAGACATGGGAGAGACATTTTCAAGGAATTTCGTAAAAAACTAGTTTAATTACAATCTTGTAGCACAAACAAAAATTAGTCATAGGTAATAGTTATAAACTTGTTAAATTGATTCACTTGTGCATTTTGGTGAACAGTTGGTGTGCATCAGATATAAAATTTTAAGGGGATGAATGAGTCCACAATTCATGCATTGTGTGAAAACAATTAGTGTGCGTTTTGATCAATTAGTCAAACCATTTTTTTCAATTGTTACATTCTAAAAAGATTGATTTAATCAAGTCAAACTTTATATTTCTAGAACTATTTTATGTAACGGAAAAGGAACCGCTCATTGCTTCCTTTCGCGTGTTTTGGGCCCCAATACCTCGACAGTGTATGGGGAGTTTAAGATGTACATAATCTTACCTCTAGCTATATAAAGAGGTTGCTTCCAGGTTCTACCTTAATGGTTGAAAATGACCCCTGGCCATTGCATGGAATGAGGATTGAACCTCTGACCGATTTAGTCTTAAGTTAATTGGCCCATCCATTAAAAATTGAATTCCTGGCTAAGCTACTGTTTAATTTGTGAATTTCTAAACAGATGTGCATATTTCTATGTATGGGAGGAAACAGCACAACATGGATGAACACTGCAATCTTAGTAACTTGCATTCGTAACTTCCGTAAAAACAGAGGTCCGGTTTCCGGCATTCTAAAAGGATATGTCGGATTAAGTACTGCCATTTTCACTGATATCTGTACAGCTCTATTCAACAACGATCCGGCACGTTTCTTACTCATGCTATCAGTTGTTCCTGCTGTAATCTGTTTTTTTGCCATCATTTTTCTCCGCGAAACACCCCCTGCAACGACAACTGCAGAAGAAAAATCAGAATCCCGGTACTTTGCTATATTTAACGTCCTAGCAGTCATCATTGCGGTTTACCTTCTCATTTTCGATATAACTGGAGACCACGGGCATATGCTATCACAGGCATTTTGTATAGTTTTGTTGATCCTACTAGCTACTCCTATAGCAGTTCCAGTGTACCTTGCGATTCAGAATTTTATTCGTTCAGAACACGTTAAGACCCTAGACGTTGAAGCTACCACAACTGAACCATTGCTTGTACGTAACGAACCAGAGACGACCGAGGAAAAGGAAGTGATCCCAGTGCTGGAAAAGGTGTTTCCAGTTATAGGAGAAGAACACACGGTGTTTGAGGCATTCAAGACGTTGGACTTTTGGATTTTGTTTGTATCGTTTTTGTGTGGTGTTGGTACCGGCCTCGCGGTTCAAAATAATATGGGTCAAATGGGTCTTGCTCTTGGGTATGTTGACGTGTCAATATTCGTTTCCTTAACGAGTATATGGGGATTCTTTGGTCGAATTGGATCTGGGTCGGTTTCAGAGTATTTCATCAAGTAAGTTTCTTAATCCTCTTTTCAATTTAATTAACTGTTTAATCAATGATCATATACTAATATTTAGATTTAGATGATTGTGCAATGGCTTTCTAGATTAAATTGGGTCAAATTGGCAAATCATAACTTGCCTTTCAATCTCAAAGATTAAAAGATTATGATGATAAAATTGTAGTTTTAATGGTAACAAAATGGTACAAAAGTTGGGTGGGTAGGTGGGTCATGGTTGCCTTCAAAGATTTTGACTTGCTACTTTTCAATTTTTTTATTATAACATGATGTCTTCAAAGACTTCATATGGCCTAATAACCGTCTGTTTATTATACTTTAATGCTCAAAAAGGAAGTTCATAATTATATAGTATTAAATTAGGTGCATTTTCTAAGATGTTTCTATATAGTCATATATGCATGCTAGTGGGGGATCACTAGATATTTTTTGTATATAATTTAATTTAAGACGCATGTGGTTTAACTTCGTGCGTGGATCAGAACCACTTGAAAATGGTCTGGACCATGCCATCTTTACAAGTCCTCATCGATAGTGACTGCTAAATATCTACCTATCAACCCAAAGATCCGAAATGATCTGGACTTTAGTCATATATGAATTTTGTATAAGTTATGTTTTCCTATTACATGTTGAAAATATGAAAAGGTGCAACTGTTGGAGACTTGTTGAACTAAAAGATTAGTTGGTCCTAGAGTTTCATAGGCCATGGTTACAGATCTTTATGAAAAATAACATCTTTATTGATTACAATGACTTACGAGAATAATGGCCATAGTTTTATAAGGAAAAATATACATTTTTGTAGAGAGTACATTATGCATAGATAACGAGATTGTGTTAGTATAACCAAAGAAATATACACAATTTTGGACTTATGAGAATCATGACCATTGTTTTGTAAGGAGAATACACAATTTTGAAGAAAGTATGTTATGTAAACGTAACGAGATTGTGGTATTGTAACTAAAGAGATAGTCATGAAGAAAGGCGGGTCTTAGTCGTATTGTCATTTATGCTTCACATTTTAGTTGTCTATTAGAAAATAATCGTTCAAGTGATAGCAACTTGACTAGATCTCTATTATTAAGGGGATGTGATGGGGGTAGGGGGCTAAAGTTATGACCTTTTTAAAAGCATGCCTAATATCTGCTTTGGCCTTAAGGAAAATATACATCTGAAGGTATCAGCTGTTATCATGCCTCATTGTTTACGTTTCTTGGAAGGCTCCCGAAATTTGTCTTCATCTCTTTTGACCCTTTCTTTATTTCATATATTAGAATACCCATCTAATGCTTTCCTTGCAAGGTTAAAGATGTTTCTTTACGTCATATTTTATGGTTTTCTCTATGAAAGTCGCATGAAAGTTGCAACTTTATTCTTATGTTGATGTTGAAGTTGAAATTATCTAATCTATGATTAAACATGGACTTTTGGACGTCTCATTGACCCGTACTTGATACGGGTTATGTTACAATTTTTAGGTTCGATTTTAGCTGTCCAATAAAGAGTATCACGAGTCTAATTTGTTTGAGGAGATCCTATTTTTGATATAAGCATGTAACCATTAAGGTCGCATTTTAAAGTGTGATATCAGAATTACAGATTAAATGTTCAAAATGTACTTTAAACAATGTTAATATTTGTGATCGTCCCTTGTTACAGGAAAGCTGGAACTCCAAGACCTCTATGGAATGCAGCGGCTCAGATTCTAATGGCTGTAGGTTATATTCTGATGGCCATAGCTATGCCTGGCTCACTCTACATCGGTTCAATAGTCGTTGGAATCTGCTATGGGGTCCGGCTCGCTATCACAGTCCCCACGGCCTCTGAACTCTTTGGACTCAAATATTATGGCCTTATCTATAATATCCTAATCCTCAACCTTCCACTTGGTTCCTTCCTCTTCTCTGGTCTGCTTGCGGGTTTCTTGTATGATGCAGAGGCCACAGCCACAGCTGGTGGAGGCAATACTTGCGTTGGCGCCCATTGTTATCGCAATGTTTTTATTGTAATGACTGCTACATGTGTGGTCGGATTTGCTTTGGATGTTTGGTTGGCTATTAGGACCAAAGCTTTGTATTCCAGGATTTATACAAACAGAAAGTTAAAGAAATCAATGGCTGCATCTAACGGCCAATGATCTCGGCCACGGGTGGAGGGTTGATGGGTCATTTTCCCTGTGACATCCTTCACCAAAAATATTTCATGAAAAAACTAGATTTGTGTGTAAAAATATGAAATTTAAGGTGTATTCGACTTTGTTGTTGTCATTGTTTGTAAGTGTTAACTATTTTGGTAGATTTTAATTACTATAAGCTATGGCTATTCTTTTAATTTCGCGGAGCAATGATTTATATTTATCATAATTTTTATAAGATATGTGAATTTATATTTAAGATATCTACAAATGATTAATACATTATCATATTTTTATAAGACTAGCACGGTACCCGCGCTATGCGGCGGTGGTCGTGGCGGCGACGGTGTGATGGTTGGACGACTGTTGCTAGTGGAGCGGCGGTGAGTTGTGTATATAATTAATGTAAAAAGTTAATAGACATATTTTAAATGATAAAGGACTGACAGTGTAATTTAATCATTAATGTTAAAAGGATTGTGTATATGAAAGTATTTTAAGGGGTGTTAAGTGAAAATATTACATATTTTTAACATTACCAAAAATAAAAAGGGCTATTCTTTTTATAATATAGTATAGATATGTGAATTTTTAATGGTAGTTATCAAGATTGGTATATAAAACTTGAGAGTTCGTAATGTATTATTGTCTTCCTTTTTTCTAATACATTAAGATTATTAAACTTCAAAGATTTCTTAAAATATTTTGTAATAAATCCATACTTGTTTAATTTAGTTTTAAGCAAAATCAAAGAAACTTTTTTTTCCTGAAAAAGATAACATGAAACACCAAACAAGTTCAACTAAGATTTTTGTAGAAAACCTTTCTATGATAAAACAAAGCTCGTTTTTCCAACTTATTTATATAACAAAGGTAGATCATTTAATTATGTAATATGCTATAACTTTTACCAAAACGAAAATATATTTTAATAATTATTTGCAAGTCTTCATTATACTTGTAAATTTTCATTCCATATGAGTTCAATTGTCTGGGTGGTGTAGTCGGTTATCACGCTAGTCTCACACACTAGAGGTCCCCGGTTCGAACCCGGGCTCAGACATTTTTTGCTAGATTGTATCTAACAGACTTTTTAACTTTGTGCATAACACACCCCAGCACCCAAGAAAAGGATCAATCAACGAATTGTATTTTACTTGTTTTCAGGTATACATTAGTCTAAATATAACTCGAAGGAACTGTCAAGTCCTCAAGAAAGCCTTGCAAATTCTGTACGTAATTAATCATACGAAAAATGCAATATTTTATTTAAACATGTTTATTTTAAGAGGAAGTCTTGGCGCGAAACTATACAAATATGCTTATTTTATGAAGTCTTGGCGAAACTATGTCTTTGTGAAACTATTGAATGTTTAAATTCATTCATAAGGTGTGATTATGATTGTTTTTTTTTTAATCCAGGCTAGTATTCTTATATGGACTACCAACTGCATTCGGGCCAAATTCATTCAAGTCTTGCAAGATGTAGCTCGATTGTAAACCAGCCAAGCAAACCTCAGGTTTATGATACCCCAACACAAGTAGTGAACAAAGCCATCGTTTAACTCGGGTTCTCTAGTAACTTTAGGATTCAAACGCTGGTGGATTTCCCCAAGGTCTATGACCTTACCAGTGGGGTAGTTTCGATTTTTCAAAAATAACAAGAGAATTAAAAAAAAAAGGAACTTATGGAATTCCTTGTGTGTGAATTTATAGGGCTAACGTTTAGAATGTTAAAACATGTTTAGATGCAACTATTGAAGTCTGAAATATATTAGACCGGTTCAATCCATCTATTGCTATCATTGGGCCAGTTTTCTACATAAAGTATGGGATAGTATTAAATTGGGCTATTGACTTAATGGGTGTTTGATAATGATATGAGTTGATAACTTGGCATTAATGTATCATATATGCAATAGAATTCCGTCCGACGCTAGCAGTAGACATTTTATAATTCTTCTAACAAATATGGTAAGCTGGTTGGCTAACTTTGTGTAGTGGTCTATGATGATGTTAGATTTAGAGAGGGTAGTAAATGGTAATGCTGCTATTCATGGTGAACCAGATAAAAATATCAATAGTTTTATACTAGTATATATAGAGTTTTGGAAATTTATATAATCTCATCCATGTCAGTATGTAACAGATGATGTACACTATTAGCTAACGGGCCAGTTCAAACTGCTAAGCCCATAAATAGAAAACTACTCAAGTAACAAAACACTTTTTGGCCTTGTAACAAAATATGACACGATAATTGTTACTCGTATAACGTACGTATTAACGTGGTGACTCTTACATTAAGACAACGACTAAAATAAAGTTTTATTCGAGTAATAGTTATATAAAAAGGGTCGCATTAAATAAAACACGACAAATACCTTTTTTTTTTTCTTTGATAGGACCTTTCAATAAAACACGATTTTAACGGTAAAAGCCTTGTATTAATTGAAACCCGCTCTCACTAAATACAATTTGTTAAGAGTTTAAATCAACACTGAATTGAACATAATTTTTTTGATTTTGATATCGACATCTCCACAAGGGCACAAACATTGTAAGTGCTCAAAACCATCCTAACAATTGGCTCCCATAGTGGAGGGCAAAAAGGGCATTTGCCAATCATATTGTTTGTTGACATGTTTTGAAAGCTCAATAACTTGTGCAATTGCTAATGGAGTTGACCATCATTCAAGTTATTATATGTAGGGTAAAAAAAACATATCAAAAAGACTCTTTACTGGCACGCTAAAGCTTACAAGATTCTTGATTTCATGCTTATATGAAATGTGATCATACGAAAAGAACCATATGCAATCGAATATGCCCCTAAACTTGTTGGCTAAAAGAGGGAAAAAAGTATCCCATGCATTTAACTACGAAGGTTGAAATGATCATGTGCATAACAGATTACAACTATTACTATACACAATGTACAGTAAAAGTTATTATAAGTATTCTATATTATCGAATAATATTGAACATTCGGCATCCTAAGGATGGCTACAATGGGGAAGTGCAACTGCCCCAGACGAGTTGACACCGAGTGGGCTGGCTTATGCTTTTAATTTGATATGTTGAGTTTATTAATTTAATATCAATACTGATGTGACACAGACAAACTGAATTTAGTATGCTGGATCATTTTGCTGACATGAATTCAGTATGCTTGATCATCAGTAACAGAATCATACATTTAAGAATTAAGAGTAAACTACATTTTTTGATGTTACTTCTAGTTTTCTAGTCTTTTAGAACATTGTATGAACACTATGTGGATGAAAAACTGTCGGATTTACTCTTTAGCTTTTAAATTTCATTTAAATGTTTAATCATTAATTAATGTAAATTGGTATAACTTATTATTAAGGACATAACTTTGTATATACATATTTAGTACCTAAAATATTGTGTATTTATAATTTTAACATTAACTTGTTGTTAGAATCACATATATCTATATCTATGTAAAATGATATGTTATACTTTTACATATATAATAGACATCGAAAAGTTTTAGAAATTTTGTGCCCCCCTCAAAATTGTGCCCCGGGCTGAAGGTTTTGCTTGCCCCCCCCCCCCCCCCCTCCTCTCCGGGCCTCCCATGTTTAATATCAATACTGATGTGACAGAGACAAACTGAATTCAGTATGCTTGATCATTTTGTTGACATGACATCAGGATTGGTCATTGTGTGTCAATCACCTCCCACGTACCTAGCTATCATTCACATTCAATCAAGGTTGTCATTGCGAAACTATAGTAAAGGTGCACAGGGTCTTACCGTCTAGTCGTTGGTACTCCTGTGTTCACTCCGAAAATTATAACCAAACATACTTTGTATATAGGCGTAAAGTGGCTTGGCCCTATTACCATAAAGCTAGGCATCCCCGATAAACATCCAACCCAAATACATCTCCCCAAAACGGTAACATAATGCAACTATTTGTTCAATCAGTTAACAGTTGCTTTTAAAATAAAGAAAGTTATGTAATTACATATTTCTATAACATAAACGAGTATTGTATAAGGTAGAATTGTTCTACATTAGTATTAGCGCAGGTATCATCATAAAGTAGGTCAAGTCCTCAATTTCGGCATTGTTATACTTTTTAATAATTTCTCAATAGCAAAATGATTTTGGTTAACTACATAGGATTATCATGCTTTACAACTAAACATGACGTGATTATGATATCAGAAAGTTTTTTTATGACCCTAAATATGTCTTTGACTTCTTCATAATCAAACAATAAACTATGTATACACTCAAAAATGCCTCGAAACAAAATAATAAGACAAGAATATCATGAGTTCTGATTTTTTTAGATATAAAGTTGAAATAGAAATGATTATTGCTCACAATTTAGAAAATCTCTATCTATTTTCTTGAAGTTCAATGAAGGATTTACAAACTCTCTTTAACACACAATTATTGTTTATTTTTCATTCTTTTAACTACAAATGTTAATCGTTAGGGGCAAGATATTGCAGTGCCAAATTTTGACATATTGACAAGTTTTGTCAAGTTAAACATCGAATAAGAACGCGGCACATAATCAGTTGGTTTTCTTGTCAAAACTTGCCATAATATGCCAAAACAAAAGGTGTAGTAACCAAATTTTGCCAAAATGCCAATGGCCGAGAAATTAATCGGTTAGCTAGATTTTATAAAAGTGACCCCTTTTTTAATAAAAAAAAAAAAGTAATAAACTACTTGGGCTCAGAAATTGGGGGTTAGGAATTCAGAAGTTAAAGACGCCATGACTGCCAACCCGAAGGTTTACTTCGCCAAGATATGCCCCGGATCATCCAAGTCCCATTTTAACGAACATTTTGTATCTTCATCGTCCATTTAACGTAGCACCGACAACCTAATTATTGAACGATATCATCACCGACGTAATACTACTTTTCTAGCCACATATTGCTTTAATGGAACAAACGACGACAATACTACCACGTAAAAAAATTATGGAACATTACCGCTAAGTTAACTACCAAGTTAATCACAAACATGCAATTAACAATAATATTAAAAATACATATATACATAAGCATAAGCAGCAACATTTAACAGGAAAACCCAAAAGGGCTCGACAGAAAACCGAAGCAACCACTAACCAGAAACCCCAAAAAGGGGTCTCTGGATAACCAAAGCAGCAGTAATAAGAAACCCCAAATGGGGTCGCCGGATTACATAAGCAACAATAACAAGAAACCTCAAAAACTAGTCGCCGGAAAAACATGCAGGAACAACTACAATAACCAGAAACCCCAAAAGGGGTCACCGAAAAAAAAACAGCAGCAAGAATAAACAAAAACCCTAAAAAGGGGTCGCATTAAAAGTGAACAACCATTACTGGTGATGAAAAGAAACCCCAAAAAGGGGGGTTTAAGATCTCGCCGGAAGTCATTTTCGACAATACAAGCCAAGAAAACAATAACATTAGCCTCAAAAAATCGAAAACCCCCAATTAAAAAATTACGTTTCCAGTGGAATGACAATATTGGCACAAAAAAAAAGAAAAGAGAAAAAAAACCCAATTATATAGCACGCTCCCAACTTTCACATCCGATATATATTGCTGAATGTCGATGAAGAGGTGCAACCAGGAACGGTTTTACTATGGGGGCAGCGGGGTCAGCTGCCTCCACTTCAATTTTGGCACAATGTAAATTTTTAAAATTTAAATGGTATATTTGTATTTTTTTTTTCTGAAAATAAGGAAAAATAAATAGACATACATACAAATATAATCTTTGTTATCATATGCATATTTTTTGGAAGTCATTGGTCATCGAAATATTAAATTTGTGATAGATCTTTTCTATTGGGATATTAAAAAACTTGAGTTGTTTTAGTAATTTTTAATAGAAAAAATAAAGAAAGTTTTAAAAAAAGCTTTCTTTGTTTGTATATGTAAAAATGTGTAATACATTAATAGTGTAACTGTTTGTGGAAAAACTAATTTCTTTCAAATTATTCTATATATTTATCACAAAAAACTAATTATAGTAATTATAATAGTTATGTAGGAAAGATATATATAAGCTAGTTACTTCATAAAATGTTATATTTTTTAGGTTTCATGCATTATGGTTTACGTTTTCATTTAATAAGACCTTGTCCATCATGTGTGGTCTATATATATTAAAAAAAACTAGTAGTTTTTAAATATAAGTGTTACATCCGGTGTGAAAAACAAAATTCTTTTGATGATCCATTTTCTATTCGCGAGTTGGAGCCCAATTTTTTTTACATTATCGGATACGACTCTTATAAGTATAACAAACTTTTAAAATTGCCTCCTCATACAAAAAATTCTAGCTTCGTCTTTAGATGCAACCGAGCTAAAGAGCCGATGTTTGCTAATGGAAGGAGCTGATGTATAGTGATGACTGCACCGTTGCTTATCCATTAATAGTTAATCATTAAATCAAGAACTAATTGGCTAAAACACAATTTCTCGAATCTTTCTCTTCTTGTCGTGGAATTTTTTGATACAAGTGTAAATGCACTTATGGAATCAATTTCTAGTACGACTTCACATATTGCGTAAATTATAAAAATACAAACGTAGACGTCGCTATCTATTTACTTGAGGTTGGATAAATCATCTATCAACTCTCAACAAAAAGTATCACTACCCTTCTTTTTGTCACAAAGCATCTTAAAGAGTCATTTCTCATTTTTGGAAAGTAAATAATTAAACATTATACCTTAAACAGCTACAATTACCTATATGATATAATTTACTTAAATGTGTCTCAAGTTGTTCACCAAAATGCCGATAGGTTAAAGACCTTTTAGGATGGATGGTATTCGAATTTTTTTACGCTGTGAAATTGACTAGCCACGCTGGTATAGTGCATATTTGGGATTGTTTTGTTTTGTATTTTTCATCATTGGGTCTCAAATTCGATTTTTTGTTATTTTCTAATGTATTATCCATAAATCGAACCAAAACCGAATTCAGTTTGTAATATCATAAAGAAAAAAAAAGTGTTGCCATCAGTTGTTATTAACCGTAGAAAAAGCCATCCATAAATCATACTGTAACCTCCATCCTTGATTGTAAGAAATATTCCAGAATACGTTTGCACTTATAATCAAGATAGCATTATGTATTTATGTGTAATCAACAATATAGAATGTCACTATTTTTCTTAACACTAAAACTCTAAAAGCGATATATAATTATTTGTTCATAAAACTTTTGCAACAAACAATGTCTCATTATTGTCCCAAGCTCTTGTCCTATAGACAACACACTAAATATTAAAAGACCATATGAATGCCTAGCCCAGAGGGAGTTTTATCAAAGTTCTTAAGTTCGAGTCTTGACATCATAAAATTTTTCTGAGGATTTAATTGGGATCTGCTTGTCGAGGTGAAATATAAATTAAAAACAAAATACTTAATTTGTTAGCATATATATAAGATTAGGGCAGAACGAAATTGAAATATCATTTAGTCAAAGAGACAGAGTGCCCAGGGGAATGTTTGTGGACTCAATAACTAATAAAGCATGACAAAACCAGGACTCTCGTTACCTTTCTTGTCCATTGTCCAATGTATCATTGTCTTTTTTAAAAAAGAAAGTACTCAATTCAATCTTCTTAGATTATAAATGATTTCCCTAAAATAAAGAGTTTCTTTTGTAAATCAAATTTTAACAATATATCATCAAATATATTTTAAGGTTTTGTACAATACAATAACATAAAATACATTTATTAATGTAAGGTTAAAAAATAATGTAAATTGCGTTTAATACATGATCAAGTTTATAAAAAATTGTTCTCGACAATATGGACGACACTCAAACTATGGAGTGTCCCTTTTTCATATCGACGTTGCTCAAACTATATACTGTATGAGGTATCTCTTATTTAGATCGGTTTGAATTTGATTAGGTCGTTCAATTTAAATAAAATATAATCAAAAGTTATTATGGAAAAAACAAGAATGGAAGATTAATGAAAAAGTTTTATACAATTTGAATCGAAGATTAAAGGAAAATTCATTCACATATAAAAAGTCATTAAAAGTTCAAATAATAACAAAAAAGTAATAACTTGAAATTATGAATTGGCTTACTATTTACGAGCATAGTACCCGCGCGTTGCAACGGCTAGAAGATGAGGACAATATAAAATGAAGGCGGTGGTGGTGATCGAAAAATGCGAAGGAGAAGGATGTTGTGTGTTTTTTGGGTTTAAATTTTTGATAAGGATACTTTCGGTAGATACTTGAGGAGGTGTAAAAAACAGTAGAAGTAAGAAGGGTATTATGGGAATAAAAAAGTTGCTTAATTTTTTAAAACCAATACCCTTAATAAGAGTTTATAGATATGCACTGTTATTCAGATATAAACAAATCAATTTATATACTATAACTTTACATAAATTTATTCATTTTTTCTTTTCATATGAACTTTTATTATGTTTCACATATGAATCAAAGTAAATTTTTTTAATTATAGGTGTCCGACCCGTTTTGTGAGTAGAATAATTTCAAAAACTGACTCGTTTTACGAGCCCAGAATTAAAGCAGGTGAGTCTTTATGACCACTGCAAAATCATTTTTTTTAAGGAAACAAGAATTTAACTGTGGCTTTTAGGGAGTTCCGAACACTAAGGTCGCGTTTGGGTCACAAAATTTGATGGAATTGGAATTGAATTCCATTCCTTAGTGCGTTTGGTTGCACAAAGAAGAGGGAATCTCATTCCATAGGAATGTAAACATTCCATCATTTGATGGAATCTCCATTCCTTGGGGATGGAGGAAGGAATTTCATTCCTTCCATCACTTGTTCCGTCAAATTTCATTCCTTCAAATTACAATTCCTTTGAAAGATTTCATTCCTTCCCAAAACATTCTGTGAACCAAACACGCCCTAAGATTCACATGTTCAACTAATGAACCTCCACCCTTGTGTTTGTATGAAGTTTTGATATATGATTTACCACATAAACAGAAAGATCTCGTAGTTTTCAATAAAAAAAATAAAAGAATTTGTAACGAACTTGACCCTATATATATACAAACTAACTATAATGGATGTGTTAATTAATTTCAATTACTTGTTGGAATGTTATTTTCCAGGGAAATTAATTAGTAGCAAACGACTAAAAGAGAGCGACTAATGTCGTTGAAACATTTTGTACCTTTTAGCATAAAAAATTACTAAAAAGGGAAGAAAAAGAACTCACTATCGTTCATAATCATATTGAGATTAAAGATAACCAATGATAGCTCCAGGTGACTTGTTAATTAATTAATATATATAAATTTTAGAGAGAGCACTCGAATACACTCACTAATCTTATATTAATTCAGATTAAGCCCCTCTTTTGGGGGTTTCTTTACAGCCTACCACCAATTAGTTTTAATTTCATTTTATTTCTTAGACTTTTTAGATTATTGAACATTTGAGCCACTCACACAAATTGCTTAATTGTTATTTGTTAATATACAAAACGAGACTTTAGTTTGCTAAATCTGCAGTTTTACCTTTCATTAATTATCCAGAATTAGTAGCTATCGTACACTGATATGTTATTTCTTGAATATGATATACACCATGTTCTCTGAATGTCCAAGTGTTCTAAGGTGATATGCTGATCTTTATATACTTCATTAAATTTTGAGTTGGTCATGGTTGAATGCTCAAACTTTTATAATAACAAAAAAAACTTACCAGTTACAATTATATAGTATATACATTATCTGCATTTTTTTTTTAACGGCATTATCTATTAAGGCCTCTGGCCCTCTGTAATTATTGGACTCATCATCACCTCTTCTATACTGTCATATCAGTTTTTCTCTGTTTTAAATCACATCTTACTCACTTACTATCAACCTTACCTTTTCTTCACTTGTTACTCATCTCTTCCTCTAACTCTTTTTAATTTCTATTTTATATTTATTCTTAACAAAATAAATTTACTTTTATTAAAAATAAAACATTACATTAATAAAATTAACACACATTACATTGCGAGTCATAAAAAGCGAGAATTACAAGACCTAAAATTAAAATTATAAGTCCTAAAAACCGAGAATTACAAGACCTAAAATTAAATTACGAAATAAACGAATTTCTCGCTGTACAATTTCACAAACACTTTTCCAAAACCTAGTCGAAATATGAAATTGTAAAATTTCGAAAAATAAATGATCATTAACCTAAATGTTTTTCTGAAAGTATGTCCATATTGTTTACTTATAAAGTATGTGCACATAGTTTACTTATAAAAAAAATTTATGCATTTTTGTTAAGTCATGAGACAATATATATCCAAATATCTGACTTGAAGCTAAAAACTTTAGGATATTTTAAAAGAAAACTAAAAATCTGAAAGTAAATAAATTTAATCACTTTTACCATATCGTATCAGCAAACTAACAAAGATAAGTGACAGTGTCTTTTGGTTGTGTAAGAGGCTAATAGGGAATCTCAATGATGATACAAACTACCAAATACTAAAAATCCATGTCTAGAAGATTAAAGTATTTGTCATTTGCCCCCACCAGTTTTCTTTTGGAAACCAAGATTATGAATGCAAGTTTTTCAAAAAGGCAAAAAGAAGATGAATTGTTGACGTGCTTTCTTCCAATGCCCACATGATCCTAACAACTCTCCATCCCTACATAAATCTTAGATTTTCAGTATAACACGTTTCTTGTCAACGTTGGTTTAGCCTATTTAGTAGAGACTTTTGTGTGAAAACAGAATTCAATTCTCGACATGAGTGGTTTTTCGATTGAGATAGCTTACAAGTAGAAAGCAACATGTTGGATCAGTGTTAAACATCCTGATTTCTAGAAAAATTGGTTATGGGTTCGATTTTCATTCAATTCAAAGGTTTGAGAACCTTTTCTACCATTTAAGTTGAAAATGAAAGCAGTCTTTGTACTTAGACAGAGATAAAGTTTGTCTACATCTTAACATGTCTCATACACTGTCAAATTATTAGGGATCAAAACGCGTAGAAGCCGGCACTGAGCAGTTTTATAACTTACAACTTTACAAGTAGAATAAGTTTGCTATTTAATAATAACTAGATTATTACCCGCGTAATACGCGGGAAACATATATAATTAATGACATGTTAAACTTTTATAATATCATAAGTTGACAAATGTTTAACCAGGTAAAAATTAAACCACTAAAAAACATGAAGTTACATTAGGGTTCGTTTAGATTCCGGTTAACATTGACAAATGTTTTCGTTTCTTTGAATGTCTTTCATTCATTAGGATATGTCTGCATTGTCATTATACTTGTGCTTTAACGTATTGCTCGAATGGTTTAGATATTCACTAAAATTACTAAGAAATTTAAATATCAATCTATATATCGCATGTTGTGTTAATTTAACTTAAAATTATGCATAATATCATTACAATTTTCACACAATTATTTTTCTGATATATAATTGTGATACCTTACTATAGACTTCGTATTTGTCTTTTAGTTCTTTATTAAAAAGGTCGGTTTGACATCCGGTCCGTTTTCAAAACATTGATTTAATTAGATTTTTATATGATAAAAATCCTATACAAAAATCCTTATAACCAAATTTTATTCGTTATATGAGAAAAATCTTATACAAATATATAATTTAAAAAAAACTTATTACATTAAAAAAGAAATTTTATTGTAAAAACATTAACAATTAATTTTAAAGATAAAAAAATGATGTAAAATATAAAATTATTAGTTTACATAGTTATATCATTAAAAACATTAATTATTTATGTCTACAAACTTAAATACGGAAATAATAATAATAATTTAAATTTATTAAAATACAATTAAATCTAAAAAAGTTAAATAAGGTATATGACATCATCATTTGATTTAATGACTCTAATTAAAAGTTGAACTTCGATCTATATTTCTCCAATTATGAATTAAGATTTCTATTTTATATATATTTAGAGATAATAATAATAATAATAATAATAATAATAATAATAATAATAATGTATTGACTCTACAAATATTATTCTATACGTACGTGGACTGATATATCTTAGTATATGCGAAGGGTTATATACAACATTGATTTGATCAGAGGATGGGCATAGCCCTTAAAAGTTGAAACTTTAGTGTCTTTTCGACCTTCCTATGGTCAAACATACAGTGTATATTATGCTCTTTAATGGATTGCAAGATTTTCGTCGACGAAGTTGTGCGTATAGAAATGGATGCCATATCATTGATATAGTAAAAGCTAATCACAAATGAGTTATATCCGAGGTCCTATGGAGTGTAAACCTGACCCTCAATCCGAGCCAATTATTTTGGAACCAAAAATTTTATTATAATGTTTATGTAAGTATATATATATAGTGAAAAGTTATGTTAGAAATTAACCCTAAAAACTATAAGAACCAAACTTTAAATCAAGCTTAATCATTGATTATTTTGATTATTCAAAAAGTTATGTTAAGAACCTCAAGGTTATTTATGTAGAAAAAGCTTTGAGCAAATGTGATGATCTTATGATACATCACTACATTAGTTTGGAAAAAAACTCCATCTTAGGGTCACTTCGTTACAATGACTAATATTTATGTACTCTACGCAATGATGGTTTATGGTTTTTGGAAACCATAAGTTAGATCAATTTAAGGGTCTACTTCATTAGTTTATTTATTAGAGGAAAAAAAAATAGCTCAACTAATGTGGTTTGAAATGAGGTTTTGATCCAATAAGGTGTTAGCAATTGTTTAACTGTACCAAGAGAAAGTCCAAATATTAAGCATATTCTATATAATATTGAGGCAGTTGATTTTTAGGTGCATAAAGCGATTACTTAGTCCCCATTCCCCAATAACTAATGTGGTGGAAGATCTTATATACACTTGCAGCATTGCATGAAATGATCAATTTTGTAGTTGTGACATAGACACAATTTTAAGTTCATAGTCTTCATAAAAACGTTTGGCACACGTAGTGTTGAAGTCACATAGATTAGTAATGATACCTATACGTGCAGTTAATTAAATATGCGAAAAGAAGATGCTAGGAGATTAAGAATAAAAACAAACATGGGAATAATAAGAAAGAGACTTTTGGGTTGTTGTGCTTTTTTTGGAAAGTGGGAGGGTGCAATTGAAAATTACAAAAGCCATGTGATAAAAGCGGCTTTTCCTCTCTTGTAAAGCGACCACGCTCGTTTGCCTTGCAATCATGCGGTCTACTTTGTTATAATTTCCACTTCACTCTTCCCTAAACTTTTGCTTATTTGCTTTGTCCCCCCTCGAACAATTCTTTCTAACATTCTTTTATGGCAATTTCACTATTTCTATACTAAATAGTGAATTGAATAGTATTAGGGTGTAATTGTGTAAACGAGTCACGTCTTCTCGACAACTATTCGAACTCAATTCATAAAAACAACATTTCAAACCAAGCATAAATGATCTATACTACTATATAAAGATGAAATATTGTTGTTGAAAAGTAAGAAAAAGGAAATAATAATCATCATACCCCTAATGATTTAATTAATGTCATCAGTCCCTTATCTTTTAATATATTTTCTACTACCCCTTTATATCAAATATCTTTGCATAAATTACCACCACCACTCGTCGCTGTCACCATCACCACCGGTTGCTACTAATTTCACTATTTTTTTTCTGTACATAATAGTACTGGGGTGTAAACGAGTCAGGTCTTCACCAACTATTTGAAATCGATTCATAAAACTCTCGTTTCAAGCCGAGCATAAACGAGCTTGAGTCGAATTCGAGCTTAGCTATTGACTCATTTACTAAGCGAGCTAAACTTCGAATAAATAACTCGATTTAGCTCACGAGCCTAAACGAGATTTCATATATATAATAAAACAATATATATATATATTGAAAAGTTATTTTGAGAACCTTTTTTTTGTGAGAACCTTTGAGAACTTTTCAAATCAAGCCCAACCTATGATTAGTCTTTACATGAAAATTGTTTTTTGATTGTTTTCTGAATAACTTATGTATAATTTTGAAGTTTATAATTGTGTAGAGGTATGGATTATCATCCATTATACAATTATGTGGAGATTTGGATTCTTGATCACATGTGCACGAATATTGCTATGATTACATGTGATCGACTTGCATACATGTGATCATAACAACATTCATCCATATAATTGGATAACGGATGATAATCCATGCCTCCAGACAATTATAAACTTCAAAATTACACACAGGTTATTCAGAAAACAGACAAAAATCAATTTTCATGTAAAGAACAATCATCGGTTGGGCTTGATTTGAAAAGTTCTCAAAGGTTCTCGCAAAAAAAAGGTTCTTAAAATAACTTTACCCCTATATATATATATATATGGAAAAAGTGAATATATGGCTATCATGTAACTAAGCTTAGGTATAGATCCTCTCACATATCAATTTTTTAATATTTGTTATAAAATAAATAAATCACATGGCCCCCATGATTTTAATGATATAAAAAAATGACATGTGAGGGGTTCTATACCCAAGCTTAGCTACTTAATAGTTACATATTCCCTTCCCTATATATATATATATACACATACATATTATTATATTAATCGATCTTTCAAATACTAATCAAGCAACGCCTAAACAAGATTTTTTCACGAGCATTTGATAATCGAGCTTAGCTTTGCTAACTTACCGAGCTCGAGCCAAGCTCGAACTTGTTTAGTTTTTTTGGTAAACGAGCCACGTTTGAGTTGAATTTCCACTCGGCTCATTTACAGCTAACAACACTTTTATGTCAAGATTGAGATACGTTTTCTTTCCGTAATGGTTGAAGAGATATAATACTTAATGAAATCGTCCATACCACAAACAAACACAATCGAACTTTGTAATTTTTTATCTTAATTTGAAAACTAGGGAACTTTTATGCATAAAAAAAACCTAAGCAAAAATCTAAACTTTGTAAACGAAAGGGAGTATGTTACTCTAGTAATTAGTTTTGTCACATATTATTGTTTTTTCTTAAATTTAAAAAGATAATAGTTATTAATGAGAATATATACAATAGAAATTGAGTGAAAGTGGTTATATATCATTTAAAGTATTTTGGTAAATTCGAGATTACGATTATTGATAACGACAATCTTGGTGAATTATTATGATAATTATATATTATGACCTTGAAAAAGCACCCACTCGTGCGGATCATACTACTTTGGAGATAAGATTATATTATAGTATTATAATTATAATTATATTATAATATTATAAATATACAATAAAATATAATATCATAAATATGTAAATAAGCACGTAGCTATAACACGGGATCCGCACAATGTTGGATATTTTAGTTTAATTGGGTTAACTTGTTTGATCAGTATTGTCATAATAATACATCATATAGGATTGGTGGTGCGGAGTGCACGCCTATTTGAATTTATTATGACCTTAGGGGCGCCCCTAAGGTACAGGGGTCCGGGGGCAGCGCCCCTGGGAGCGGGGTCCAAGGGGCAGAGCCCCTGGCTGGGGTCGAGCTGAGAGACTAAAAATGCTATAGTAAATTGCTATAATAAAAATCCCTCCGAAAATTAAATTTTCGAAACTTAAGGGACTAAAAATGCCAATTTCGAAACCTTGCAAATAACTGTCGTTTTGGTGGATTTATACACCCCGTAACAAGATTTCTGGTCATTCTCTTTTCTTTCTTCTTTCTGGTTGTTTTCTCTCAAATAATAAACACACAGAACGTTCTTAATTCTCTGAATTGTATCCGATTGAATAGTTTGGGTGAACCGCCAATATGATTCAATCTGAAAATGATTACACGCCTTTCAGAGTTTGATTATATCCGGTTATCTGTTCGTTATTCACGAATTTCCCCAACACACAATGCGGCGGTGATGGTTGCAACGGTGGTTTGGTGGTCATGGCGGCAACTATTGGTGGCGTTGCCGGTGTTGAGTAGGTTAATGTAAACCAATGTAAAGGTGATGGTGAGAATATTTTTGAAGATAGAAGAATACTTGCACAATGTTGCGGTGATGTAGTCCTAGCAGCAACCGGTGGTGATGGCGGGGAGTGGTGATGGTGTAGGCGGCGAGTGGTGGTGGTAACTGATGTAAAGATATTTGATATAAAGGGGTAGTAGAGAATACATTAGAAAATAAGAGAATGATAGTGTAAATTAATACTTTAAGAGTAAGATGGTCATTTCACATCTCTTCTTTTTCTAACTTTTCAACAAAGGTATATAATTTTTATATTGTACTATAGATATAAAATCTCATTTTTAATTTTCAACTTTCAAATTTGAACTTTAAGTTTCAACAATTTATCAAAATCACATTAAACCAATAACCTACACTATTTCTCGCCGCCACCACCACCAATCGTCGTCGCTACCACCGCCACCGCCACCACCACCAATCGACGCCACAGTCGTTGCTCGCCGCACCACTTATCACCGCCACTACGGCCGCCGCCATTACATCACCACCACCCATCATCGTTGTCGTCATTTACATCGCTGAATCACGTGAGTATCATCATAATATAATATAAATATAAATATAAAAATTCGCGCTTAATTAAGTTTTTCCGACGGACTACAAAACAAAACAAACAGAAAAAGGAGTTTGCACCCCATATAATTCCATAAAGACACAAGAAGTCCCCATATTTTAGAGTTTCATTCTTTAACCCTCATTTCTTAATAACGAGAGATAGTGCCCGTGTGTTGCGGCGGTGAGATGGTGAGGGTGATAGGTCAAGTCATAGACTATAATAGCCAAATGCCTTAACCGTACGGGCTCTGCCTTCGGATTTAAAAATTCGTCGAAAGTATATTGAATGACATCTCTAATGAAAGAGCATGAAATTTTAAGAATGCACATACAACTTTTATAATTTATCGATATACGGTTTTTGAGATAAAATATATTGAATGAATTAGAGAAATAAAATGATTTATGGGGGAGGAGAGAAAAAAATGAGTGGTTGAAATATGATGAGAAAGAAAAATGAATGGTTGAGATTTAAAGGTATTATAGGTATATTAGGTAGACTTGTTTAAATTAATGAATAAAGAAAAAAAGTAATTTAGAATTGAGATTTGAAAAAAAAAAGGTAAAATGCTTTATAAGATAGTATTAGATAATAATAATAATAATAATAATAATAATAATAATAATAATAATATATAAACCCTTATAAAGAGAATAAAGTTTAAGACTTTAAGCACTTTTTTATAATATTCCTAAATTACCCTAACTCTAAACTAAGTGACACATGTTCACTTCACATCACTTCTTTGTCTCTCTTTCATATTATCACTTTACAGTGTGACGGTATCCATCATCAACGACACCACGACCATCGCCTTACGTATCCATCATCACCACACTTAACTATCATTTTTTAAATGGTACCGCTGCAACGCACGGGCATTCATCTAGTAGTAGTAGTAGTAGTAATAATAATAATAATGTGTATACCCTCCAAATTTTACAAGGTTGACTTGCATTGACTTTAAGATGAATATGAACCTTAAACGTTAAAGAAGAAAGCAATTTACCCTCCATCTCCAATATAATTTTTAAGTTTAAATAATATTTCCGCCTAAACACTCATCTCCACGCATTTCTTTTCATATCACATTACATACGATCATTACATTTAAACACACATACGAAAATACATATATAACCATAAAAACACAATACAGCCACGTTGTACAGGTAGGAACGATTACTATATGAGGAACTCATATACATGATTAAAAGATAGACTTACACATTTCATCCATAATTCATTAACGCATGTTACATATGTGCGCAACTATTTGTGTGATCTTTGGGGTGTTAGCCCAATGGTTAGCGGGTTTTCCATAAAATGGTTTCCTTCTAGAGGTCCCAGGTTCAAATCCTGACACATGCAAATGCGGTAAGGGGACCTTAGCAATGCTACATCCATCTAACACATGGGGAGCAAACTCTTTAGAGCATTGCAAGAAGTCGAATCAGTGTGGGTGCATCCGCGTACAGGATGTTAGCCCTTTATCCGTTGCTGTATTTCAAAAAAAAAAAAAAACATCAGAAAGAAAAATTATTAAATGTGTTTTAAATTAGAAGATCTAAGCCGCGTCCGACGTACGGCCGACGCCAAACCGGCCAAAGATACTGGTAGCACGACCGTCGTCTAGGCCGGCGTCGGATGGTTCCTTCCAAACTGGAACGCAGGTTAGGAGCTCGTGTGGGGCCCGACTTTTGATTAAATTTTAAAAGAAAGGTATTTTACACCCAAATTCAAAAAGCAACGGCTACTTTCAATTTTTATATTTTTTATTTTGTTTTTAATTTTTTCATACCCCTATTTATAACCAACTTAACACAATCATTTCAAATCACAACTTATTTCTTTCAACTCATTTTCATCTTCCATAAACCATTCCATATATACACCATTTTCCATAAACCATTTTATAAACAATGTCTAGAAGTGGGTGGACTTAATCAGAAGATCTTTGTTTGTCGAGGTGTTGGATGTTGAGGAGACTGAACCCTGTTACCGGTATGTGTGAAATGAATAATCCCAGCGAATTATTTTGGAGCGACGTTACTGAAATGTTCAACAGGGACACCACTGAATGACCACGAAGCAAGGATCAACTAGTAGGTCACTGAACCAAAATTCAGAAGGAATGTAGGCAGTTTGAGGCAATTTGCTTGCACTTGAATGCACAGGAGACGACCGGCTCTGATGAGCAATATTATGCAATGGCGCATCATCTATACCGGGAGAAGCATGGGAGGGGCTTCAGATACGAGCACTGCTTCAGGGAGCTTATCATGGTTTCTTTTTATGTTCTGAATTATGAAGTGCTTTTTGGTAGTTTAATTAAGTGTGTTTTAGTATTTTTATTAAGTGTGTTTTAGTAGTTTAATTAAGTGTGTTTTAGTATTTTTATTAAGTGTGTTTTAGTAGTTTGAATTATGTATTGTCTTTTAGTATTGTAATGTCTTTAAGTATTTTAATAAAATATGCCTACTTGATTATTTAATAAGAAAAGAAGTTTATTTATAATTTTAAAAACATTACAAACTTAATAGAGAGAAACATAAAACATAATAGTTTGTAAAACACATTATTAAAAGACAAGCTTATTTCTTCATCTCATAAACTGCTTTGGCAGTTATGATCAAATGGTCCAAGGTGATGACCGCACAAGCAAGTTGTTCCACAACAATTTGAATCTTGTTGATCTTCCCATGCAAATAAGTAAACTATTGATACTCAAGATTAGTACAATACCCGGTTTGTATATAATCGATTTGTTCACCATTTCTTATTCACATTTAGTTTTCGACCAACTGCAACAAGTTCCTCTTTGAACCTTTGGTGGTCGAGTATATCAGCCATGATACTCTCATGCACTTGATCGACAGTCATTGGTGGTTTTCGGTTAGGTACATTTAATGAAAAAGCCATTTAAGATATATAAAAGTTTGTGATTTGATCAGAAATGTTTGATAAGAAGCCAGTATTTATAGGTAAAGTAAAAGACGCTCCCCAACGTTCAAAAATTAAAATATTTTCACTTCCAGTCCCTCCAACGTTCGAATTCAAAATATTTACACTTTTAGTTGCTCAAATGGCAAAAAATTAAAAAATATTTACACTTCTAGTCCCTGAAAGGCTAGTTGGATTGTCACTCTATAAATATCAACCCAGAGCACAATTTAGTTTCATCACCATTCCAGTTTTCATTAATCTACAAACTCACTCACTTTTTCTAACCAAATGGCGTCCTCATCATCAAAAAAGAATGTTCACCGACCTCGTCTGACCGAAGATGAGATGAAAACACTAATCATGGCCGATATCAAAGAGGACACCCTCCTTCAAACTGACCTCTTTAGGATCATGGGTTACCTACGGGAGAAAAGGCGACAATGCGAGCAAGAGGTTGAGGCAATACAAGCATCAGGCCGCAAGGTCTTAAAACACGAAGAGACCTATTTATTGTTTCTGTACGATGAGATCAAGAGGTTCAAGAGGGTGGTCAATGAGGTTTTTGAGGTTGGTCACACGTTGGGTGACCAATGCACTTGGGTCGAATCATACCACGACAATTGCGGGGAAGGCAAAAGTACATGGGAAGTCAAATGCCTGCAACACGACAAGTGGTGGCTTGAGGAAAGCACCTACAGTGACATAAGAAAAATGTCAATAAAAGATGATAAAGATGAAGAGTAATCGTATCATTATCATGTATTTCGTGTTTTTATCAAGTGTTGTCTTTTTTAATTTTGTATTTTTTATTTTTAAGTCATGTAATGTGTTTTAATTATAACAAAATGTGTTTGTTTAATTTTGAGAAAAAATAAAAATGATACAATAAAATAATGGATGAATAGTGGAAAAAGTGGGGGTTATAAGAACAGGGTGTTCTTGGGGTGTCTAGGAGAGAGAAAAGTTGATGAATAATGGAAGAAGTGGGTTCCTATAAGGAAGGGACTAAGATCAACGATTATAGGAGATGGCTTCTTGTAACTTTTTCTTTGTCATATCACATAAAACTTCCCAAAAACACGCATTGCATATAATCAGATATTTTTATTATTTCTTACTATATATTTATAGGAAAAAATCCATAAATAAGATAATTTTTTTACACAAATTTCTTATTAAGGAACCTATTTACTTTTCATCTATATAAAAGATCCCACTCTTGTAAAAAAAATCACAATAAAGGGAATGTCGTTAGTTTTTAACTCCAGCCCTCTGTTAAGTATCACGTCACCACTGTCACGTCATCAAAATTGCATACATGGACTTTGACTAAAAATGAAAATACATTATATATATATGGAAAAATGAATATAAAGTTGTTCAGCACCTAAGCTTAGGTGTGGAACCCCTCACATACAAATTTTTTAATATTTCTTAATTAATGAATAAATGTTTGGGCCCCTTTTAAGGATTAAAAAAATTATGTGAGTATTCCACACATAAACTTAGCTACCTAAGAGCCTTATATTCCTATCAACACATATATACGTTTTTATGTATTGAAAACACATTCAGTTACCCTCTTTGTCTTTAAATGTCTTTTTCACACATATATTTCGGGTTTACTAAAAGATATCATAACTAGTTCTTTAAAAAAATTTCCCTAGTATTGTGATTTGTAGCATGTATTTATAATAAATTTTCCTTACACAACCTTTAGTTTTCATTTCCAGCAAGTTACATTTGGATGTTTCTACGACAAAAAATTCACATACTATTGGAGTATTGGTGAAAGCTTAAAAGAAACACACCTGATGGTTCTGTGGTAGTAGGATAAAATGTAAAAATCACATTCAAAGAGATAAAAAAAGAAAAAAACACACACACACATATATATATATATATAGGGGTTGGGTATTGTAAAACAAGTATTAAAGTAAAACAAATAAGACAAGATCTTGACCCTTAGATCATGGTTAAATTGATGCACGAAGATTCATAGAGCAATTGATGTACGATGATTTTCATGATGCACGAAGATTATCACTGAAGAAAAACCTATTATTTTATTTGTTTTACTTTAATACTTGTTTAATTTTACCTAAAAATAAAATGTATTTTTATTTTCATTCAAAGTCCAAGTAAGCAAATTTGATGACATTGCAGTTGTGACTTGACACTTAACGGAAGGATGACGTTAAAAACTAACGACCTTCCCTTTATTGCGAAATTTTTATAAATGAGATACTTTAAATAGACAAAACTAAATGAGTTTTCTATAATAGGAAATTTGTGTAAAAATGTTACCTTTATATGAAATTTCCCTTATTTAAACGCAAAATTAAATAAACACTTTTTCTTAAAAACATTATGATTACATTAAAGTTTAAAACATTACGATACTATTTAAATAAATTATAATAAAATCCATTACGATACATAAACAATAAAGAGCTAATTATATAAAAACTAGAGTTAATTGTAAAATAGGTCCCTATGGTTTGTACGTTTTAGAAAGGGGGTCTCTATTCGAAAATTGTTGCAATAGGGGTTTCTATTTTGAGAATTTTTTGTAAAATTGGTCTAAATTTAACGGATTCGTTAAATGTGACCGTCAAGTATGCACCTGTGGGGGTATTTATGTACCCTCCACCCCACAGGGACCCCCATTGCTAAAATGGAAAAACCACATGGACCAATCTTGCAACTAATACCTTGATATATATATATATATATATATATTTTAATTTAAGAGATTGTAACATACAAGTATCTGCTCGTTAGGACTCTAATAGTAAATTTATGTGTACTTTAAAAAAATTTTAATAATTGAAATATACCTTATATAAATACTTTTGTTTTAGAAAACTGATTTATATATAAACTTTTGTTATTATATAAGCTTAAATAAATAAAAGATTGTACGTTAGGAAGAAAAGTTGTTTGAATAATCTAAATGTCATATATGGTATTTTAGTTATTGATTCTCGAGTCAAATGCACAGAAAGTCAACAACATTTTTTGTAATAAAATAAATTATTAAAAAAAATAAAATACACAGAAAGTCAACAACATTTCCTGTGTACTTTACTCTAGAATAGATAACTAAAATACCATATATGACATTTATATTATTCGAACAGATTTGCTTTTTTGTTTTTAATAAATATCAAATTCCTAACATACAATCTTTTATTTATTTAAGCTTATATAATAACAAAAGTTTATATATAAATCGGTTTTCTAAAACAAAAGTATTTATATAAGGTATAGTTCTATTATTAAAATTCAAAAGTGCACATAAATTTACTATTAGAGATTTAATGAGCAGATAATTGTATGTTACAATCTCTTAAATTAAATCAAAAAAGTATCAAAGTGTTAGTTGCAAGATTGGTCCATGTGGTTTTTCCATTTTAGCAATGGGGGTCCCTGTGGGATGGAAAGTACAGAATTACCCCCACAAATGCACACATGACGGTCACCTTTAACGGATCAGTCAAATTTGGATCAATTTTGCAAAAAAATCTCAAAATAGGGACCCCCATTGCAACGATTTTCGAATAGGGACACCCTTTGCTAAAACGTACAAACCATAGGGACCAATCTTGCAATTAACTCTAAAAGTTATAAAAAAAGTTTTTACTAAAAAAATTATAATAAAAATTATTATTTGTTAATAAGATCAAAATCATAAATTTGTAAACAGTTTTAATCTGGCCTCCTACATATGTCTTCAAGATAGATGGTGTAAGGTCACCTGCCCCCCCCCCCCCCCCCCCCCCTCTAGTCTCTCAATTAATTGTATGTTGACCTGCAATTTTTGACGCTTTAATTTTCTTTGCAATGACCTTATACGTGTCCTCTTTCATTTAACTATCATAGCTGCCCTTCTATAGGGAAAATTAAACATATATAAGAGGTGTTCATTGTTGCATGGAGAAAACAATGAAGTGCAAAACGTAAATTTACCAAAATGAAATCCTTCGTAATCGGTTTAAGCACCAAACTCTTTTTTTTTTTCTGTTAGAAAATGAGCGTTATTATAGCAAAAGAGAAAAAATAAAGTGCAAAATGTAAATATACCAAAAATGAAATTCTCCGCAAATCCATGTAAGCTCCCCATCCAACAATTGATTTTACTCGTGTCGCCTACAACACGGCTTACGTGAGTCTGTACCTTTCAAACACAACACCATAATTATTTTCTCATTTATTTATTTCATTGTTGAGAATTGTAAAACGAACTGAATATTTAATAAATTGCTCATGAACGATTCGCGTGACATATATTCATGTTTATTTAACTAATTTCTATATAAATAAATGAATAAAATAAAAAAATATGTTTGTTTAATTAAACAAATAATTAAAGATGAATACATCATTAAGCGTTAATTAAAAAAAACTAAATAAACAGCATAGAATATGTATTGATCTATTCATGTATTGATCTATTTTCGTTTAGTTTTTTTATTCCCTTTTTTGAACGGCGTGTTAGTTTGTTAGTGGTTTGAACCATAGTAGTGACATCCAAGCGGGTTGTAAGCTATCAGTTGGAACCAAAAGGCACCCCTATAACCCAAGGGTCCGATATCATGACCCGCACGCATTCGAAGAGGTAAATGCCTAAGACCATTACGATAGATTTCAACCCATTAAGCTATTAGGAACAAGGTTTTCTATGGAAACCTAAAAAGTGCATCTTTTGTCACGTGGAGGTCGCCTTCAAACATAGAACGCCCCATGGAGTGAGGCTTCTATGGAAGCCTAAATAGGGCATCTTCTACCAGGCAGGGTTGTAAAAACTCAGCTGAAAATTCAGACTCGGAATCGTGAGTCAAACGGATCGAGACAGGACGACTCGGCCTAAAAGTCGGGCAACGGCTTAGACTAAGGTGGACATAGGTCAAAACTCAGATGAATCAGTCGAAATTCGGGTGACATCGATCAAGCCCTTAAAATGTTTTTCTTTTAAGTCTTACGTTCATGTTTCTGAACAATTAAGTTTGAAGTACTATGTTTTTAAAACAACTATGCTTAACTTATAAGTTTATACCTCATTTCTAGTTTTTTTAATATATATGATTTCAAAAAAAAATGATTTTCTTATATTATGGCCGATTCGAGTTATCTCCTTTGTTCAGAGTTTTCAAAAATTCCTGACTCCCCCCTCACCTATTCCATCCGAGACAAAAATTCCCAACCTTGATATCCCTTGGCGGTGACCTTCAAACAAAGAACGCCCCTTGGAGTGAGGCTTCCCACAAGAACGTCCCATTATATATATACTTTGACTTTTTTATACACATGTACACACAAACTAAGAGAAGCAACAAGCGTTCTATTTGGTATGTGAGGGACATTTTTTGGGTATGACAGGGGTGTTAAAGGGGCGTTCCACGTGTTAAAAGTGCAAAGTCACACCTCATTTCGAACAGACTTATTATTTTTTTACCAAACAGTTTGGGAACAACTAAAATTATACAAATACCGACATATAAATTATACATTTGTAAGATAACAAGTCCTAACATTTGTGTAATCACGTAGTCCTAAACCTCTTATAAACATTTTGAAATTGCTTGGAATTTTTTGAAAACGTCTCATGTAAATCAAACTAAGGTCGTGTTTAATTTAAAGAATTTGGTGAACTATGATGAAATTAGAATTGAATCTCACTCTGTAATGTTTTTAGTTGTCAAAACATAAAGGCATGTCACTTTGTTGAAAAGTCAACATTCCATCATATGAAAGAATCTTCATTTCTTAAAAATGTTAGATGAATTTCAATTCATTTATATTATATAGTGATATAGTTATATTATAGCTAAGGGGTCTTGTTGTATTTATTTGTTTCACGCCAAGGTTCCAACAACCTTTTGGGTCAATGCTTTCTCATCTTCCGTTTTTATCATCAATCGTCTCCTGACTGTTGTTCTCTGTGCTAAATCCCCTTTTGAGTTACTTTTTGGCTCTTCACCAGATTATTCCCGTCTCTGTTCATTTGTTTGTCGAGTATACCCATATTTACGTCCATATGTGGATCATAAACTTCATCCTCGAAGCATACCATACCTTTTTCTTGGTTATAGTGCTGCCTATAAAGGCTATCGGTGCTTTGATCTTAACAATTCTGGAGTATACATAACTCGACATGCTCGTTTTGATGAAACCTATTTTCCCCTTACTGATCACTCATCTGAACGCCCCATTAATGACCTGCAGGTTGTAGCCTTTGTTGATCATGCCCTACATGTCACTTTTTCTAACGACTCCAGTTCTTTGCCTGTTTCTATCCAGCCGGTTCAACCTGAACTGTAACATCACAAACTTTTCATGTTTGACTTGTTGACTATTCCGTTAGCTAATGTTAGATTTTGTTAAGTTATGTGCCCTAAACAGGATTATGTGACTAAATGCTTATGCGTTTAATATGATTTGATTAAAGTATGTTAAAAGAAAGTAATTAAAGTAAAGTTATGAAATTTAAGGGCTTGTTAAGCTGTTAAGTGTTTCGATAAGAAAGTTAAGCTAAGAATGCGATGTTTAGAAGTCTAGGGACAAAAAATGTAACATTAGGAGTTGATGGTCAGGAGTTAAGGGGAAATTAGGCACCCCTAATTGTCACATATCAGATCCATACGTGTGTGTGATACCCTAGCCGATCCCCTCTTCAACTCCAAAGCTCTCTTTCTTTTGTGGCGTTTTGATTGCTAAGATCTCGAATCTCATAAATCATCTACATGTAATATAGGTGAAATCCATTTAAAATCTGATCTCGTGAGTCATATGAGTGAATTTAATCCAGACCATGGGTTTTGGGTTGGGTTAATTAGTTAAAAGATTACTGATTTCATGTATTCGGGTGATCAAACGAATGATTCATGTTTACAAATGGTTAAAGGATCAACTAATGGTTTGAAGTAATCAATTTTACCATAATAGATGTTAATTTTATGTCTCCATGTCAATTTAAGGTGTTAAAGTCGTTTAGAATTCGAATGGGTTTTGTTCAGAAGGAAAAAATAGGATTTTTTCCCCGTAGCTACAGTAGGTGCGGCGCACTTAGTGAGTCTGGGAGGAAGTGCGGCACACACTGTGTGACGCACCCGTAGCTCTTCTATTACCAACCCTTCAACTAGTGCAACGCACCATGGATAAGGATGCGGCGCACCTAGCCTATTCAAGCTGAGAAATCTTGTTAAATGCTTAGCTTACCTATTTTTCTTTTCTAAGTTCCTGGGAATACTTAGCAAGTATCTTAAGACATACGTAACTCATTATTAAGCAGTACCGAGGTAAGATAACATCTTTTGACACCTGATGATACAACAAAAACACGTTTTTATAAGTTAAACTTCCCAAATGATTATGAATGCATGTTTATATGTTTATGGGTGATTATGGGAGGTTGATAAAGGATAAGATGATTACCATTAACGATGTATGGTATGCTTATGTAGGTTGCAAAGGTAAGATGTAAATGTGTATGTTATGAAATGATGAAATGCTTAAATTATGTGATTATAAAAAGATGAAATGCTTATGTTATATGATTGCATGTGTGGTTTGAACACCTAGTCACTAGACTTATGATTAGGATTGCCACCACACGTGCACGTTTAAGGGCCCTAAAGTAAAGAAAAATGTATGTGATTAGTTTAGGTGAAAGTATAGCCTAAACTAATATAGAGTAAAGAATGATATATGTGATTACTTTAGGTGAAAGTGTAGCCTAAGCTAATATAATAAAAAGTCTTGAGCATAAGTAAATTTTGTGTTAAGCTTAACCCGTGCTAGTTCCTCGGAGCTAGTGCGTACGTGGTCATGTGGTTTGGGAATCATGATACCTCCCGTGGCATAGTTATGTTTGGGTATTCCGGGTGAAGTAACTAACCACCATTGCAAAAAGGCATAAACGGTTTATTCAGTTGGAAAGACTTTGTTATTCCTTAACGACGTCGATGGACCACCTTATGGTTACCGATCATGTCGGGTGTGAGGATTCCATGTATGGTCTACGACCGCCTGCACACAAACCCCACATCCCTATGTAAGTGACATAAGTCACTTAACCTACGTCTAGGCAAAGAAATAAAGTAAAGAAAGAAAGATAAGAAAGACAAGTTAGGCACGTTAGGAATATGATGATCCTATTGTGATATGTTTATCGTACGCTATGATATGTATGTGATATTAACAATTAAGTCATGTTTTTGTTAATATATTATGAAATGGCAAATATTTTCAAATTCATGTTATCTTACTTAGCTAATTTATTAGCTAACACTTGTTCTTTTGAAAATGTTGTGCCTTCAGGATAAGTAAGCTTGAGCTAGGAAAAGGATTAGCTCGGTAAGATAGGTAGAAAAAATAAAGAAGATAACATTAGAGTCTTTAATGCTTAGACTTTACCATTAGTCTATGTCTTGGCTACTTTATTATGATTTCAAGATACTCATAATAATGAATGGCATTTATGTTGGTGCCATGATTTGGATTTAATTTATATTGTTTTGATGATGCGCTTGGTAACACCATTTTATGAAAAGTTCCATCCGTTACAAATGGGGCAGTTTTTATGTGATCTTTTCCGCTACGTTTAAACGTTGTTTGGCAAAGTTTTTAAAAATCCAAGTTTTTAAATGACGGATATTACATGGTGGTATTGATAAACGCCTAGAATGCATGATTTTAAGATGTAAAACCGGCTTGTTTTGTGAAGCTTAATAGACGATTAGGGATACCTTTATGTTTGCTAAGTGTTTCAGGCACTAGGCGATGAAATGGAGCTAATTGAGTCAAGAAATGAGTCAAGGAACCAAGAAGCAAAAATCTGGAAATTTGGAAATTACAAAGGCCGTAAGTTACGCCCAGGAGGGGCGTAGGTTACTCCAGGCAAAAGTTCAGAGGGCGTACCTTACGCCCAGGAGGGGCGTAGGTTACGCCAGGTGCTGATCAGAAATCCGAATTTTATGGTTTTAATTCAAGTTCAGTTATATTCCATTCACAATACGACTTTAGAAGTTACCATTCACATTTTTCACACACAATAGCAGTTCCTAACAAAAAGAAGACCCCAATATCATCATCAAATCACCAATTCATGAAGATGACAATTCAAATTGAAGATTCAATGATGAAGATGATAGGCTAGGTTTTCTATTGATCATTCTCATGTGAACAATTATGTAAGACATTTATATTAAATCTTTCTTATACTCATGTTGGATTAGATGTTTAATTCTTTATTAGTCTTTTACATCTAATGTTGTTTGGATTGTTTGAATGATTATTTGTTCATGACTTGAATGAAATTCATCTCTCATTTGGTTTTAACTTGTTAATTGATCATTGATTATTGAATGAATCTCTTATGAACTTATAGTTTATTTTAATGAAGTAGAAGTCTAGTTGTGTCAATTCCCCGGTTTTCGTTATCGTGAATCATCACAACCGATTAGTCTAGTTCTTGAATTCATTCAATCCAAACGTTATAACGAATCATGTCTATGTGATTTCCAATGAGTATAAGTTAGGTTACATATTTGAAAACATAATTTGAAGCATGAGAATGGTCTACTTTGTTTAATTGAGTTAATTTGTTAAGTCCTCAATCACTTTTAATTGTTAATCAAACCAATCAATCAATCAATTTTAAGTTTATGTCTAGTTTAATCAACTTTGTAAACTTGTTTAACACTTTCCCTTGATTCCCTGGGGATACGATACTCGATTTACCCATACTAGTTATAGGTATTTAGTTTATATATTTGATTGGTCCAACGATACCGATCAAATTTTGGCGTCGTTGCCGGGGAATCGGTGTGCAAAGTGTTAAAGTTGCTTTCACATTGTTAAAATTTTTAGAAAATACAAAAAGAATTAGTTTAGTTTTGTTAATAGTTTGTTTATTTTCCTTGCATTTTTGTATTTCCGAATTACGCTAGGTGTGTTATTTGTGTAGGTTACAGGTTGTTTAGGCATACGAGGTATTCAAAGAAGAAATCACCTTTGTTGTTTGATCCGGAAATTGAGAAAACAGCTAGGAGAAACCGAGTACTTCACCGTGCAAACATGAGTAATCCCGGAAATATACCACCAATCATTCAACCAACAGGAACCCAACAAGAACCTAACCTTGAACAAAATGTCCAACCCCAAAACCAACCTCAACAACAACATCCACCCCGATCCGTGAGAAGTGGATTCACAACTCCTCACCGAACTAGAACACCAACCTTTGTTGGAGAAGGATCACGGTATATGGAGTCGGTGTATGAAAGGGTTGATAATTGGAATGATGGGAGGTTCGATAATCATGATGATGGATATGATTGGAATGATGGAGATGATTATGGGCAACCACAAAACATTCAATATCCTCAATTTAACCAACCTCAATACATCAACCAAAGAATTCCTCAAGGACCACCACCACGTCACCACCGTCGTGGAGTCCCACCCATTAACCAACCACACAACCGGGCCATGCCAAACATGAACTATCAACCTCCACCACAAGGAGTTGATAGTCATTTCCGACCCGCCATAGCCGTTAATGCCTCACCTATAGTACCACCGGTGTTGAGGGGTAGAGCTTTTGAAGTTAGACCTCAATGTTTGAGTATTTTACCAAGTTTTTATGGTAAAGCAACGGAGGAGCCTTATTTGCACTTGTCGGAGTTTGAGGCTATTTGTGGTAACATTGGAGGTCAAGGATTTTCTTCGGATGAAGTTAAACTAGTCTTATTTCAGTTCACTTTGAAGGATAAAGCAAAGCAATGGTTTTTATCATTGCCATCGGGTAGTATCTTTACATGGGCTGAAATGCAACAACAATTCTTGGATGAGTATTACACGATGCAAAAGACTAGTGATGCAAGAACTTCAATAAGAACTTTTCAGCAACAATCGGGTGAAACTTTTCATGAAGCTTTCAAGAGGTTTAATGAGTTGTTGAGAACTTGTCCACACCATGGAATTGCTAAATGGGAGTTGATCACGGCTTTCTATGATGGTTTACTACCGGAAGAGAAAAGAGATGTGAATTCAATTAGCAATGGAACTTTCTTGACAAATCCCGAAGATGTTGATTGGGAATTCTTAGAGAAAATGAGCGTGAACTCGAAAAGACAAGCTCAATCAAATAGGAGAGCAAGGAATCCAATAGCTTCTTCATCATCTACAAGTGATCAAGCCACCAAAGATCAACTTGAAGCTTTGGAACGGAAGTTTGCTAAGTTGGGGAAAGTTGAAAATCAGGGTGTTGCTCAAGTTTCTCAAGAATACCCGATTTGTGAAAGTTGTGATGAACTTGGACATACGGCTTTGCAATGTCCATTGATCCCGGAACAAGTTGAAGAAGTGAATCAATTGTATGGAGAAAAGAGACCATTTGACATGAACTCCAATACTTATCATCCGGGAATGAGAAACCATCCAAACCTTCGGTATGGAAATTCTTCAAATCAACTCAACCCAAACTTTCAAGGAAACAACCAAAATAGTGGAGCACCATTTCAACCATTCCAAGGCCGAAACTACAACCAAGGGAATTACCAAGGTGGCCAAAATCAAGGATTCAATCGAGGCTACCCAAGAAACTTTCAACAAGGTAATAACCAAGGTGGAGCATCGGGAAGCAATGAGGTGTCAACCGGGGAAATTATGGAGTATTTGAAGGAAATGGATCGAAAGAATGAGATTCGGGATAAAATGGTTGAATCTTTGCAAAATCAAGTGGGTCAATTAGCGGAGGATGAGTCAGAATTGAGGAAGAATCCGGGAAAGCTACCAAGTGACATGAAGATCAATCCACAACATAAAAGTGGCAACTCAAAGAATGTCAAGAATGTGGAGATAAGCAATGTAAGTCTTCTTCGTAGTGGTAAAGTTTATGATAATAAAGTTGTGCCTCCATCATCACTTGTTGATGGTGTGGTGGAGGATGTTGATGATGACCAAGATAGTCAACATGAACCGGAATTTGTTTTGCCTAAACCAAGTAAAAAAGTGTCTTTTAAAGAGGTAGAAAACAATAGGTCTAGTGAAAATTTTTTTGAAAAACAAGGAAAGGATATGGAGGGTAATACCATTCCTTTTCCTTTGGCTTTGATTGATCCAAAACTTAGGCCTACACTTAAGAAAAGAGGTCCCCATGAGGAAGAAATGTGGGAAATTTTTAAACAAGTGAAAATCAATATACCTCTTATTGACATTATTAAACAAGTTCCGGCCTATGCTAAATATCTTAAGGAGTTGTGTACCCAAAAACGGCATCATAAACTTCCAAAGAAGATTGTTTTGAATGAGGAAGTTAGTGTCGTTGTGATGGGTATACTCCCACCTAAACTCCAAGATCCTGGAGCGCCTTTAATTACAATTCAAGTTGGTGATTTTAAAATGAACAAGACACTTTTGGATATGGGTGCGGGTGTGAGTATCCTACCGGGTATGTTGTATGATCAATATGACTTTGGACCATTGGAAAAAGTCGACACCACCTTGGTGATGGCTGATTTGTCACTAAAAGTTCCAAGAGGAATTGTCCAAGATGTCATAGTGAAGGTGGAGAACTTTTATTACCCTGTCGACTTTTTGGTTCTTGATTTTGCACCAAGCGGTAATGTAAGGCAGCCCAATGTCATCATGGGAAGGCCCTTTTTGGCCACCGCTAATGCATTAATTGATTGTAGGCGGGGTACGGTTGAAATGACCTTTGGCAACCGTAAGATTAGATTAAATGTTTTTGCTAGTGTCCTAACCCCATAGTTAGTGACGAATGCTTTACGGCGTACGTCATTGATGAGTGCATTTCTCATGAAAGTGAGGAAGACACACGGGAGTCTTGTGCTTTGGTTGACAGGTTGATTGTGGAGCATAGTGAGACATTGAAGAAGGAAGAGAAGGATTGGGAGATTATGGCAATTCAAGAAGGTAGACCACCATGGACTCATTTGGTTGAAAGTCTACCGGATCACATTGACACTCATCTCAAACCTTCCATTGAAAGTCCACCACAAGTTGAGTTGAAAGAACTCCCATCTCATTTGAAGTATGCATTTTTGGGAGAAGAACAAACTTTGCCGGTGATTATTGCATCAGATTTGGAAGAAGTGCAAGAAAGGGCATTGCTAAAAGTGCTCAAGGAATACAAGGCGGCCATTGGGTGGAAAATTGCCGACTTAAAAGGCATTAATCCATCAATTGTGATGCATAAGATAATCACCGATTCTGAAGCAAAACCTTCACATGATGCTCAAAGAAGGTTGAATCCTCATATGCGTGAAGTTGTGAAGAAAGAGGTACTAAAATGGTTGGATGCTGGAATTATCTACCCAATTTCGGATAGCACATGGGTAAGTCCAACACAAACGGTAACTAAGAAAGTTGGAATTCAAGTGGTGAAAGGAGATAGTGGTGAGCAAATTGCAACTCGACCCATCACCGGGTGGAGGGTGTGCATTGACTACCGGAAATTGAACACCGCTACTTCAAAAGATCATTTCCCATTACCATTCATTGATCAAATCATCGAAAAACTTGCAGGTCAGAAGTTTTATTGTTTTCTAGATGGTTATTCAGGTTATAATCAGATTGCTATTCATCCTGATGACCAACACAAGACCACATTTACATGCCCATATGGGACTTTTGCCTTTAGGCGAATGCCATTCGGGTTGTGTAATGCTCCAGCCACCTTTCAAAGGTGCATGATGAGTATCTTTTTAGATATGGTCGGTGACTCACTAGAAATCTTTATGGATGATTTTTCAATTTTTGGCCAAACCTTTGAAAATTGTCTTGATGAGCTTACAAAAGTTTTGAAAAGATGTGTTGAGACAAATTTGGTTTTTAAGTTGGGAAAAGAGCCACTTCATGGTTCAAGAGGGGACGGTTTTGGGTCATGTGATTTCAAACAAAGGCATGGAAGTTGACCGAGCCAAAATCAAAGTCATTTCTACTTTACCCCCTCCAACCAATGTCAAGGGTGTCCGTTCTTTTCTTGGACACGCCGGGTTTTATAGAAGGTTCATCAAGGGATTTAGTGTCATTACAAAACCTTTGTGTAATTTGTTGCTAAAAGATGTACCTTTTGTTTTTAATGAAGAGTGTTTAAAAGCTTTCGAAACTTTGAAAGACAAATTGGTTGAAGCCCTCATTTTGCAATCACCTAATTGGTCCATGCCTTTTGAAATTATGTGTGATGCAAGTGACTTTGCAATTGGGGCTGTTTTGGGACAACGGGTAGACAAGAAACCCGTTGTGATTTATTATGCAAGCAAAACTTTATCGGATGCCCAATTGAATTACACAACCACCGAAAAAGAATTGCTTGCTGTTGTATATGCACTTGACAAGTTTCGTTCTTACATTTGTGGTAGCAAAGTGATAGTGTACACAGATCATAGCGCGGTGAAGCATTTAATGGAAAAGAAGGATGCCAAGCCAAGGCTAATTCGATGGGTGTTGCTTTTACAAGAGTTTGATTTGGAAATTCAAGATAACAAAGGAAGTGAGAACGTGGTGGCGGACCACTTGTCAAGAATTCAAACAATGGATGATGGAGCAACTAAGGAAATTAATGAGACGTTTCTGGATGAACATCTACTAACCGTTTCTGTTGTTCCTTGGTATGCAAATTTTGTGAATTTTTTGTCCGCAGGTAAGATACCGGAACATTGGCCTAAGAGAAAGAAGCAACAATTCTTGGCACAAGCAAAGCAATACATTTGGGATGAGCCAGATTTGTTCAAAGTTGGCCCGGATCAATTGGTGAGAAGATGCGTTCCCGAAGAAGAAATTCAGGAGGTGTTGACTCATGCACACTCATTTGCATGTGGAGGTCATTTCAGCGGCCAAAAGACAGGTTATAAGGTTCTTATGTGTGGTTTGTTTTGGCATAGTATCTTTAAAGATGTCGCTGAATTTGTTAAAACATAGACTATGTTTCCAAATGGGTAGAAGCCATAGCCACTAGAACCAATGACCATACCGTTGTTTGTAAGTTTGTGCAAAGTAATATCTTTTCAAGATTTGGAATCCCTCGTGTCATCATAAGTGATGGGGGGTCTCATTTTAAAAAATTTCAATTTGGCAAACTCCTTAAACGGTATGGCGTAAACCACCGAATTGCTACTCCTTACCACCCACAAACGAGTGGTCAAGTTGAGGTTTCCAATAGGCAAATTAAAGAAATTTTCAAAAGACGGTTAGGCCCGATAGAAAAGATTGGTCTACCAAACTCAATGATGCTTTATGGGCCTACCGTACTGCTTTCAAAACGCCTATTGGAACCACACCATATCGGTTGGTTTATGGGAAGGGTTGTCATCTTCCAATTGAGCTTGCACATAGAGTTTTGTGGGCCGTTAAGGCCGTTAACATGGATTTTGAGAATGCAGGCAAAGAGAGAAAGTTGCAACTATGTTAATTGGAAGAATTGAGAAATGAGGCATATGAATGCGCATCAACATACAAAGACAAGATGAAAGCGGTTCATGATGCCAAATTAAAGAAAAAGGTGTTCGAAGTTGGCCAAAAGGTGTGGCTTTACAATTCAAGGCTCAAATTCTTTCCGGGAAAACTCAAGAGCAAGTGGATGGGTCCATATGTTATTACAAGAGTTGGAAAGTTTGGTGAAATTGAAATTGAGGATCCAAAGGATGGAGTGAAGCAAATGGTCAACGGGCACCGCTTGAAGCCTTATGTTAGAAATCCAAAAATAGTGATACATTGTAATTTAAGTTATGAACTTACTTGTTGTTAAGTCATGAGTTGATAATTTCTAAGGTTGAGGGGCTAATAGTGTTAACTAGCATAGTTAGATAGTTTGGACTATAAATAACCCTCAATTCCTTAGAAATTATAACTTGGCACATTAACAACACATTTTTATTCATACCATTAAACCTGAACATCACACTCTTGATCCCAATTCTCTCTCAAAACACACACAAACACCAAGAACACACACACTAACCAAACGCCATTGTTGATGTGAATTCGGTTGAGAAAATCGTGTTGATTACACCTTATTTGGATGCAAGTGACATTAATGGCTCTACAAAGGAAATGGTAAACTTCATCTCAAGTCCACCATATTATGATCTTGCATGAATCAAATTGAGGTAATGTCGGGCTGAGGACAATAAACTTAGCGCTAAACGGGAGGCACCCCGTTGTTTATTTGTTTTCTAGCTTCATTTTCGGTAAGTTAGCTTGTTTGCATTTTTGTTTATTTGTTTGAGTGTTTTGTAGCATAATCACACATGAAACTTAATTCCCAGCACTTAAGTTTGAGAATTAAGTTGGGGAGGGTCGGTTTGGGTGAAAAAGGAAACGTTTTTGCAAGTTATGTAGTTGAGTAACTCATCTCTAATTTCGGGCGTACATTGAGGACAATGTGCCTTTAAGTTGGGAAAGGGAGTCTATTTTTATAAACAATTACAATCAATGTTAAACATGATTTGTGGCTGTAGTTAAAAAATAAAAAATAAAGGGCGTAACCTACGGCCCATCTGGCGTAAGCTACGGTGCCAAGGAAATTGAAAATTTCAAGTTGGTGTAATTACGCCACTTTTGGCGTAGGTTACGGTGCCCTGGAAGTGTTCCTTTTGGTTTACGCCAAAAATCTTCTGTTTACGCCTCTGAAGACGCCAAAAAGTGTATTTCCAGTTAGGCGTAAGCTACGGCCCAACTCAGCGTAACTTACGCCCGTTGAAACTGGGTTGGCGTAAGGTACGGCTCACCATGGCGTAGGTTACGCTAGTTCTATCTGAGCCAGTGTAAGTTACGGTCATATCAAGCGTAAATTACAGCAGTTAAAAGTTAGGCAAGTGTTTGAAGACAACGAGCGTAACTTACGGCTAGTTGTGGCGTATGTTACGTCAACAGAAAACAAAGTCGGCGTAGGTTATGCCCAGGTCTGGCGTAATTTACGGTAACAGAAGGTCGAATTTTTTTTTATTTTAATAAAATCCAGAAAATTTAAAAACTTTTAATTATAGCCACAACCAGATTTTCTTTTCTTTTCACCCACACATATCTGAACATATCTTTATCTCTCAATTCTTTCTTCCCCAATTATTTTCCACAAAACCCTAACCTTCAATCTCTAACTACTTCTTCAATTCTCCATCAATTCTAACAATTCTTTAGGCTAAATTGCATAACTTTTCAAGGGCTACAAAACCCCTATCTTTGTTTGTTTAATTTCAGCCTATTTTTCAAGATTCATGTGAGTTTAATTTCGAATTTTTTTGAAATTTCTTCTTAATTTTTTTTAATTCACTAACCATTGCTAAAGTTTGTTACTTTGTGTTAGTTTGTTGACATGGATGCTCTAAAGAAGGCTGGAAAGATGGTCAAGAACTTGAGTAAGAAAGGTGACACTTCTTCTAGTCAACAAAAGAAGAAGAGAAGGAAAGTGGTTATTCAAGAATCATCATCCTCATCATCAGAAGAAAACTCACAGTAGAGAAGTGATGAAATGGAAGTTGAAGTAGATAAACCGGAATGGCGACAAGGTATCCCCTTATTTACTTTACCTCTTGAATGGCAACCGATTTTGTTTAAAGAAAAAATGGGGGAGGCTAGACATCTTGAGGATCAATTGTTGGGGGAAAGGCTACTTGATTTGTCAGAATTTAGGGGATTTGGGATGATTGAGGCTTTTGAGAAAATGGGATGGAAACAAGCCTTTGTTTGGACTAATAATGATAATTCTGAGGTTTACTTAAATGGTATTATGGATTGGTTAAGTACCTTAGAATTAATTCATAGTAGTAACCCGCCTGTGTCTTCTAAGTTAGTAGGCACGGTTAATGGAAAGAAGGTGATAATGTCTTTTGCTACCTTAGATAAAATAGCAAAATTTGACACGGGTGCTACATCGGGAAGGGCTTGTGATTATGTGGATGAGAAATATTTGGCGGGGGCAGAAACGCCACCTAATTGGATTGATATGCTTTCTGAGATTTTTGATGTTAGAAGAGAGAGTTTGAGCACAACATTTAGGTTGGAGCGTTCTTTGTTGAAACCACTGCCCCGGTTGATAATGTCAATGTTACTTTGGAATGTTTGCCCCAGATCAGTGATAAAAGTATGGTTAGGCATCAGGATGTTATTGTTTTATATGCCTTGGTAACGGGGAACCTAGCCTTATCACTTAGATAAATTATGATGTTTAATATTTGGGAGGCAAGGAACAAGAGGAACAAGCTCGTCATCCCACACCCTAAACTTATCTCCCGCCTACTTCAAATCAACAAGGTAGTCCCAAAGGATACCAATTTACAGTTTTTGGATGGTACTCCTTATACCAGGAAGAGATTGTTGAAAGGGAATGAATGGGAGTTTCAGGATCATCCACAGTTTAAACTCCTTAAAGATTTGAAGGTTGGTGGTTATTTGGTAGCCCCTAAGCAGGGGGTTACTCGGGAAGAAGTAATAGCACTTGTGGAATCAATGGGTGCTAGTCAGAGGGGTGAATCAAGTAGGCCTAGAGAAGATGTTCAAGGAAGAAGAGATGGTTTGCTGGGAGCTGGGATAGGAGGTACAGGGACGAGTTTTGGTTATGATAGGCCTCAGGAGTATGATCAGTGGATCTCCTATGAGAGGAGCATGTGGGATATTACTGCTCAGAGTGGTGTACAGAGGAGGAGTTATGAGTTAGCTATGGCGTATGCTCATGAACATAATAGAAGACAGCAGTTTGATTATTATGAGCAGGTGCGCCATCATCAGGACCACATTGCAGGTCTTGATTATGTAGAAACTCCCCCACCATATGACTACACACAGCCGTTTAATCCTGCAGCTCATCCAGCATATCCTCAGAGTTATGATTCTGAATGGTTTCCTTGACATTCTTGTGTTGGTCGGGTTGAGGATACTTCGGATGCACCACCAGCAGCTTCGGATCCATTTGAAGCTCAATCTCTCTATCGGGGCTTGATGGAATCGATTTTTGAATCGCGAGGTCCACGGCAGTGATTGGTACCTTCCATTCATTTTTATTTTTGTTATTCTTGTGTGATTATGTGACTATTTGTTTGTTTTTGTGTTTTTGCATTTTCAATTCATAGGTAGATTTCAAATTTCTTGTTAATTTCAATTTATGTAGTTAGATAGACGCTAATTTACTCTCTTGTATTATGGAATTGAATCAAAGAGACAAAATGTTCGAGTTATATTAGTTATACATATTTGTAAAATGAGATTTTCTAGTGATTGGATAAGTACATGTAAGTGGAGCTAGGTAGTGTAGGCTAGATTGCATGACATGATTGACTTATAAGCCGCTTGATAGAGTTGCTAGCAAGTAAAAACATAGAAATGTGCAAATAAGGGTAATATGCCAATTGTGAGTCATAATGCATGTATCACACTTATATATCCGTTATATCCTTCAATTTCATGAGAGAAAAAACGCCTCGTCGACGATTGATTTAGATTGTTAGCGTAGCATTATTTCTCATGATTACTATATTGTGTAAGTCATTATTGTACATTAGGTTAGAACTAGTACACTTACCGTGTCGAGACCTCTATCTTGAATTATGTGTTTAAAACTATAAACAATCATACAAATCACTTCATATTTCACCTCACTTCGTCATGAAATCCGTTAATAGTTCAAAATTGTATTGTTTATGATGATGAATCGAAAGAAAGAACAAATCGAAGTCAAATTGAAAAATCCGGTTCAAAAGTCAAAGTATATGGTCATAAATGAAATTCAATTCAATTATCCATGTAAGTTGATCAAAAGAACCAAAGTGAAATGTTCCTAAATCATTCTAGTAAATCAACCAAATGAGAATCATTACCGTGTTTCATTCCATATTTCCATCAATCTTATATGAATACCGAAGAAATAGTTTGAGTTATGAGGTCTTGGTTCGATTTGTGTACTAACCTATGACTTTTAGTGTGTAATAATGACTTGAGAGCTTCATATATATATTATTAGCATATCTTTTGCTAATTCATTCAAAAATATGAACCGAGGGGAGTGCATATTGTGAGAGTGTGATGCATGTATTGTGGCAAACTTGAGGTTTATTAGGTTTAATTGCACATTTATATATTTCTATTTGCTAGTTGTAAATCTTTTGATAGTTGTAAGTCTCATAAGTTGGTTGTGTTATGTAGTTTGGTTTGCATTGCTTAGTTTTGCCCAAGTGTACTTTGAAGGTTGCTTGAAGATTGAGTTTTACAAATATGAATAGTTGATATAATTCTTATATGGTGTTTCTTTGGTGATAGGAAGTATTATAGGATTGTAAATTAGCTTTGACACATGATGAATGTCTTTTCGGGACGAAAAGAGTTAAGTTGGGGAATGTGATAAACTCCTAGAATGCATGATTTTAAGATGTAAAACTGGCTTGTTTTGTGAAGCTTAATAGACGATTAGGATACCTTTATGTTTGTTAAGTGTTTCAAGCACTAGGCGATGAAATGGAGCTAATTGAGTCAAGAAACGAGTCAAGGAACCAAGAAGCAAAAATCTGGAAATTTGGAAATTACACAGGCCGTAAGTTACGCCCAGGAGGGGCGTAGGTTACGCCAGGCAAAAGTTCAGAGGGCGTACCTTACGCTCAAGAGGGGCGTAGGCTACGCCAGGTGCTGATCAGAAATCCGAATTTTATGGTTTTAATTCAAGTTCAGTTATATTCCATTCACAATACGACTTTGGAAGTTACCATTCACATTTGTCACACACAATAGCAGTTCCTAACAAAAAGAAGACCCCAATATCATCATCAAATCACCAATTCATGAAGATGACAATTCAAATTGAAGATTCAATGATGAAGATGATAGGCTAGGTTTTCTATTGATCATTCTCATGTGAACAATTATGTAAGACATTTATATTAAATCTTTCTTATACTCATGTTGGATTAGATGTTTAATTCTTTATTAGTCTTTTACATCTAATGTTGTTTGGATTGTTTGAATGATTATTTGTTCATGACTTGAATGAAATTCATCTATCATTTGGTTTTAACTTGTTAATTGATCATTGATTATTGAATGAATCTCTTATGAACTTATAGTTTATTTTAATGAAGTAGAAGTCTAGTTGTGTCAATTCCCCGGTTTTCGTTATCGTGAATCATCACAACCGATTAGTCTAGTTCTTGAATTCATTCAATCCAAACGTTATAACGAATCATGTCTATGTGATTTCCAATGAGTATAAGTTAGGTTACATATTTGAAAACATAATTTGAAGCATGAGAATGGTCTACTTTGTTTAATTGAGTTAATTTGTTAAGTCTTCAATCACTTTTAATTGTTAATCAAACCAATCAATCAATCAATTTTAAGTTTATGTCTAGTTTAATTAACTTTTTAAACTTGTTTAACACTTTCCCTTGATTCCCTGTGGATACGATACTCGATTTACCCATACTAGTTATAGGTATTTAGTTTATATATTTGATTGGTCCAACGACACCGATCAGGTATCAGAGAAATGGTTTAAGTGAACTAAAGACCGACCAAAGCCATAGGATTTCGGACTTAAACTGTATGAGAAATGATAGGCTTAAGTAATGGTGCTTTACCTTTATGATGAAATGCCTTTAAGATGGGTTGGCATGAGTAGTAAGAGTGTAGGTTAAGGCTTATGTTAGGTTTTATGTTTAATGTATGTTCAAGTTAATTAGCCTTATTCCTCAATTTCTCGCTTCCTCCATGGATAAACGTCCTTGTGGCTACAATAGACGATCTCCTAAGGTAAAGTGCAAATTGCCCGGTCAGAATTTGACAAACTTGTACAATTGATTAGTGTGTGGTGTGTTGTGAATGAGTTTTATCGACTATGTCTTATCATGCGATATATGCTAAGAGTTGTGACTAAAAATTAAGTGTTATGAGAGAAGAAATTTGCTAAATTGAGTCCCACCCCTTAGGTTAGAGAAAAGGACCATAAAGGAAAAGAGGTATCAGATGTCATGTATGTGGTAGAGGTTGTAGTGGTTCAAATTGAGAGAGTGTTTGTATAAGTTGCCCCAATTGTTGCCACTCATTCCATGGTGACTTGGGCGAAAGCCGGGATTTTCAAACCTAAACACCGTGTTGACCTAGCATCTTTATCTACCTCACCATTACACCTTGCTCTTCACACCATTTCTGAACCTAAATGTGTCCAAACTGCCCTTCATAATCCTTATTGGTTGAAGCCTATGCTTAACAAACTCGAGGCTATTTGCAAAAATAATACTTGGACCATGGTTCCAAGACCGGTTGGTAAAAATATTTTTGGTTCTACGTGGATTTTTAGAGTAAAATATCTTTCAGATGGTTCAGTTGACAGGTACAAGGTTCGTCTTGTTGCAAAGGGATTCTCTCAATATCCGGGCATCGACTACTCTCACACCTTTAGTCCGGTTGTAAAGGAGACCACCATTCTGGTTACTCTTTCATTGGCAGTCATTTATGGATAGTATCGCCATACTTAGACGTTAATAATGCATTTTTGCACGTTCAATTAGCTGAAACAGTGTTTATGGAGCAACCCCCATGTTATATCAACTCACGTAATCCAGACTTTGTGTGTAAACTGAACCGTGCAATTTATGGGCTTAAACAAGCTCCTCGAGCTTGTTTTGATTGCTTGACTAACTTTTTGGTTCAGTATGGCTTCACCATAAGTCGTGCTGATCCGTCCTTGTTTATGTTTCATCGCCCGAAGTATGTGATGTATTTATTGGTATATGTAGATGATCTCATCCTTGTGGGGAGTGATTCCACCTTTATGAACCGGTTCATAACTCGCCTCCATCGTGAATTTGGAATCAAAGATTTGGGTCCTTTAAACTATTTCTTGGGATTGGAGGTTTCTTACACCATTGATGGGATCTTTCTTAATCAATCGAAATATGCTCATGAGGTTTTGGGACGTGCTAAAATGTTAGGTGCAAAGCCGGATTCTACCCCACTTTCCAGAGGTGTTGTTCTTGTTTCCTTAGGTGTGCCATATGAAGATCCTACACTTTGTCGTTCGCTTGTTGGTGCTTTGCAATACCTCACGATCACTCGCCCAAATCTCTCTTATGCAGTTAACCATGTTAGTGCGATCAGTTCCTTCATCAGCCCACGGTTGAACATTTCCAGGAAGTCAAACGCATTCTGTGGTAGTTGAAAGGGACGATGACTTTTGGATTGACGTTTTCCAAACCCAGTCGTCCATCTCTAGTTGGTTTTTCAGATGCTGACTGGGCTCGTTGTATGTAATCCCGACGTTCGACCTATGGTTATTCGATTTATTTGGGTGGAAATTTGGTGTCTTGGAATGCGAAGAAGCAACCCACCATTGATTTGAATATCGTGCTATGGCTCATACGGTCGTTGAATTGATTTGGATTGGTCATCTTCTTGGCGAACTCAACCTATTTTCTACGCTTCGTCCCACTCTCTTATGTGACAATTAAAGTGCTCTGTTTTTGACTCAAAATCCGTTGTCCCACAAACATATCGAACACTTAGAGCTTGATTATTATTTCTTACGGGAACTAGTTTTATTCCATCCAAGCTTCAAGTCGCGGACATATTTACTAAAAGCTTCACAAGGCCACTTTTTGAAAATTTATGTGCGTTACTTCGCTTGGGTCCGCTGGCGTCTCGCTTGCGGGGATATTAGAGTGATGTAGTTATATTATAGTTGGGGGTCTTGTTTTATATATTTTTGTAACTCTGACATTGTAATCAAGAAAAAAAAACATCAGTTAAATTTCATTTCTTTAAATTCGCAGATTCCATTATGTGTCAAAACGTTTTGTGATACCAAACGCAACTTAAAACTAGTTTCTTGCTGCTAGGGATGAGAATTAGTAATAAATCCATAGGAAATTTGTGGTGACATGGAGGGTGTTTGTAGGAAGATTATTGATGTGAGTGGTGACATGGAGGATGTCCATCCATAGTTGTTTGTAGAGAAAGATGGGGAAGGATGACGAGAGATAAAGGTAAAAGACAACAGTTACTTTAAAATTTATACGGTTGTTTGTAAGAAGGATGGATATATTATTGTTGTGGGTAAAAAATGTTTGTGGGAAGGATGGATGAAAAGCTGACGTAGCATGTTCATTAAGATGTTTGTTAGAAGGATATCCTGATGCGGAAGAAATAACTTTAATATTAACAAAAAGGTTTTCCGGTATGGAGTAGTGAATGTTTTCCAAATAAACCCGATTAATAATTAAAAAGGAAAAGAAAATTCAAATAGTGATCATATCTTATTGGCGTGAATGGATAGATCCGTGTAATTTTGATTTCTAGAAATTTTTATAAGCTAGTGTTTTTAATAAAAAAAAGAAAAATTCGTTTGAAATTAAAAATTAACTTGTAAACTAATTAGCCCCCAAATGATTTTATGGAATTGGAATTGCATCAAAATATGTATCACTATCCACATTTTATGGAAAGAATAAACTATGGTACTCGTATAAAGTAATCCCAACATCCAACATGTAGACATATAACTCTTCTCTTTTATGTCTTTATTGATCTATAAATAAACACACCTCCCATCCTCTCTTTGTATCATTCCTAATGTTTCATTAAACCCCAACATATTCTACTACACACATATATATAGAGAGAGAAGAAAGTAAAAAAAGAAAGAAAAAAAAAAAAAAAAAAAACAAGCTAGCTAGCTAGACAAAGATAATTAAGTGATCATGGATCACCATGAAGGTAATGGGAAGGTGGTGGAGACTGTGTTAGCAGGAAACTATGTGGAAATGGAAGTTGAAGGGAAACCTAAAAATGTAAAATCAACTATTTCAAACTTCTTTTGGCATGGTGGTTCTGCTTATGATGCTTGGTTTAGTTGTTCTTCTAATCAGGTATATGTTTATTTATATATATTTTTTTTAAATAAAACATGAATGTTTATATAGATACAAAGAATTGCGTTAGCACTAAGCAGTTTTTTTTTTTCTTTATTTCTTTTAAAGCATTGCGTTCTAGATATAATTTGAACTTGGCTCCCCAAATAAATTGGTCACGTTCCGCCAATGACTATACTGCATGTTACAAAAGAAGAGTAGCTAAGCTAGCATATATACCAAGAATTTTATCAAGAATTTAACTTCTTGATAATATATATTGTACGTTTGATAGGTATAATTAATTAGTGACAATGTTAATTATAATGTACGGACGTGCAGGTGGCACAAGTGTTGCTTACTTTGCCATACTCGTTTTCGCAACTAGGAATGCTCTCGGGGATCTTGTTTCAAATTTTCTACGGGTTGATGGGCAGTTGGACTGCTTATCTAATCAGCATTCTCTATGTTGAATATAGAACTAGAAAAGAAAGAGAAAAGGCTGATTTCAGAAACCATGTCATCCAGGTACCTATGCATCAATTTTGACACACTAGCATTTAATTAATTACTAACTTCATGAAAACTAACTACTAAAAACTAACATCTATCGTTTAAAAAAAAAAACATGCACCTTTTTCTTCATGATCTTAAAGCTATACAACAAGTTAGATTGATTTGACCCTTTTTAATATTGGGTGATTAGTATTTGAGAATTAATATATATATGCTGCAGTGGTTTGAAGTTCTTGATGGACTGCTTGGAAAGCATTGGAGAAATGTTGGCTTGGGATTCAATTGCACTTTTCTGCTGTTTGGATCTGTCATCCAACTCATAGCTTGTGCTAGGTAATTAAGTAACCAATGTATATGTGCTGTCACACCGGCCATAAACAACAATATGAGAACGTAAGAGGTAGACAGTTATAGATATATATAAACTTCACACCTTGCATAAGCCTCTTTTGAAAATATTTTTACTCATTCATTTCAAATTCAATTTTAGTCTTTAGATAAGATGTATAAGGATGTAATACACAATAGTTACATCAAATCAAATCAAATCAAATATATAGCAGGACAACAATTACAATAAAAAGACACCAAATATGAGTACTAGTTATAAATGAAATATATACGATGCATTATTTTCGAACGTATATATATGGCCCGCATCTACATGTTGCTTGTACTTAGTAGTTGTATTTTGTGCGATTCAACTATGTATATTATAATTACTAAAATGAGTTATACATTTGGCAGCAATATATATTACATAAATGACAATCTAGACAAGAGGACATGGACATACATATTCGGTGCATGTTGTGCGACAACAGTATTCATCCCGTCATTTCACAACTACCGGATTTGGTCGTTTCTTGGATTGATTATGACTACATACACGGCGTGGTACCTAACTATCGCGTCACTCCTCCACGGCCAGGTAAATCTTATGATCTCTCGTGATCTTGTCTTATGATTTAGTGAACTATAGATCGTTATCTCATACATTAACACTTGTAGTAATACTAGATCCATTTTCCCCCAAAATATCTTCATCCCATGCAAATGTTGGAGAGCCTTTTCTATCATTTAGGTAGAAATGGAAGCAACCACTCTATGTAGATAGAAGTAAGGTCTGCCTACATCTTAACCTTCCACATACACCGTCAAGGTATTGGGCCTCAAAACCCGCAGAAGGTGTCACTAAGCAGTTCCTTTCTTTCTTTTTTTATAAAAAGACCATCATGTGTTATAAAAAGTACCAAGTAGTTATATGTTACTCCTTAAATTGCTTGTGTATTATGTACTAGAGTTGTATCTTATGGTATGTTAGGTCAATTCAAGAACATTGCTTAGTGGTTAATTATCAAAATCGTTCTAATTACATCAAGAACAACTGTGCATAATCCCGACATAACCAAAATAGGAGAGAATTAAGATATAAACAGTCTTACAAATATCTTACAAACACTATTTTGCCAACAAATGTGCTCTGCTTTTAAATGTTACGTACCACTATAATCATTTTTGTCACGCGATACAAGATCTAAACCAAGATTTGGATGGTTAATACTGATGTGCTATAGAATGATTATAAAGTTGACTTTTGTAAGACAATGGAGAATAGATATACGTTTGTTAGAAAGCTTTACTTGTTTATTTAGTAAAATCTATAAGGGTGTATATGTGCCAATTTTGTAGGTTGAAGGTGTGAAACACACTGGTCCAGCAAAGATGGTTCTTTACTTCACAGGGGCTACAAACATTCTCTACACGTTTGGGGGACATGCCGTTACTGTGTAAGACAACACCCCCTGTACTTTAGCTTAATTACAAGAGACACCCCTTCAATTTTTATTTAATTAAATAGGGTACAAATGTGAATTAAGTAATTAACATCATTTCTGGCTTTATGCTTTCTTATGTGGGTGTTGATAATAACTTGAGCTTCTTTGCTTTGCACTTTTTAATTCTCTTTTGATCCATCCATTTATGTAAAGTTTCTTTATCAACAAAACAGTCTTTTTCAAGATGGTTTGGAAGCTTTATAATGATGGCCATTGGTGCAATCATTTCGTAGATGTCTTGAAAACTTTATACTACCGGTTATTCACACTTCTAATAAATTTAAGGCCTTTTTTATATTGTTATCATTTTCAGAGTACACATCCATAAAACAAAAATGATAAATATGATTAGTTTAATAGATCTAAACATATACCTACAAATTTGACAGTGATAAAGATTAAGATTAAAAAAAAACAGAAATAAGTAGCATCCATATGTCAAATTGTCACTACCACAATTTTATAGGTGTGTTTAAACCTATTAACTTAGTCATATATATATATATATATATATATATACAGTTTTACACTTTATAAAATTGATAGGTCTAAAACCTCATTCTTCATTAGTTACGAAGTTTTCTCAATATTTTGGTTCAATTGATGACGAGTTTTTCCATAGTAAGGAACCATTTGTTTACTCCTTTTTTTAAACAATTCCTTGAAAATGACTTGGGTTTTGTTTGTTTGAGACATGATCTGACCAAGTTTTTACTATATATATTTAAAGATTCCCTGGATTTTGACTAGTCCTTATCTAAATCACTCTGCCCACACCCACAAATAAGCCCAACTCATTTCTGAAACATGCCAGTTTAAACATGTTGAATTACAATACTACCCCACTTTCACAAGCATGGGTGACACAAAGTCATTGTTATCTTTGAACCAGCCCTTTACTGCTTTTTTACTCTCTGGTATTTTTCATTCTAGAAAATGACATTTTCTTTTATCATCATTTTGTCTTCTATCAACACTCTTTCAGTCTTTTGTGTGTTTTAATAATGAAAGAAAAAGGAAAATTTAGAAAACATACTTTTATGTCAATTCCATAATTTGTTCAAAATAAAAAAAAATATGAAATATCCAAAAATTATGATGGGCTCACTAGACCGGGACTTTATTCAATAAATATAAAAGCCCATAAGTTTTGGAGAGCCCAATAAACTTGGGAAGACTAAACATACTTTTGCAGTTTTGCTTGTTTTCTTTGCTGTTTTGTTGCTTTTATATGAGGAGATTTTGTTTTTACTTTTAAATAATTGGTTTATGTATATGAAAAAGACATGCCGCTGAACCCGAATTTACCTTTTAGAAAGAAAAAAAAAAAACAGTTTTTCTTAAGTTAGTAACTTAAAGTTAATATCATGATTTGAACCCGAGCCTCAGAGAAACAAATCACGTGTCCTTGTGACTTAGAGTCCTAGACAAAGGGGACCTATATGAGATATATTACTAATGGAACATTTTTTGGTTGAACAGAGAAATCATGCATGCAATGTGGAAGCCACAAAAATTCAAGGCTATTTACTTATGGGCTACTGCATATGTAATGACTCTTACAATTCCATCAGCTGCGGCAGTTTATTGGGCATTTGGAGACTCGTTACTCAATCACTCCAACGCCTTCGCCCTGCTTCCAAGATCACCGTGGAGAAACATGGCCGTTATCCTTATGCTTATTCACCAAGTACGTCAATCATTTTCACGCTTGATCAAGTACCATGAATACATGTACGAAGTTATTGAGTTTGATCAGTTGATATTAACTCTTGTTGCAGTTTATAACATTCGGGTTTGCTTGCACTCCATTGTATTTTGTGTGGGAGAAAGCAATTGGGATGCACGAATGCAAAAGTATGTGCAAGCGTGCTGCAGCTCGATTGCCAGTAGTTGTCCCCATTTGGTTTCTCGCGATCATCTTTCCCTTCTTTGGACCTATCAATTCAACTGTTGGATCTCTTCTTGTTAGTTTCACTGTCTACATTATCCCTGCGCTTGCACACATGTTTACTTTTCGATCACCTGCTGCACGAGAGGTATACTTTCAATATCCTACTCTACTCATCTACACAATAAGTGCCTAGTCCAAGTCAGGAAAGAAAAGCCCGTGGCCCTTAGCGAATTCAAATATATATGGAAACATTTTTATATATCATGGTTAACGTTGTGACAATAGTTAGATTATAGTACCTTAAAAAATTGTTATAGTTATATTTTAGGGACTAATTAGTCAGATTGGAATAAATATATAGGAGTACCATACTTTGCCCCTAAAAAAATTGGCCCAGGCCGGAAATCGGGTTTGCACACATTTCGGGCCTCCCCTGTTTTTGTCTTTCTTTTGCTATCAAGTACATTGATAAACTTATTAACTATATAGTCCTACATATAAATATATTTATCTGAATGGTTATAACTTGGTGCTGCAGAATGCAGTAGAGCCACCACCGAAGTTCCTTGGACGATGGATTGGTGCATACACAATCAACGTCTTTGTCGTTGTGTGGGTATTCATCGTTGGATTTGGATTCGGAGGCTGGGCAAGTATGACAAACTTCATCCGTCAAATAGACACATTTGGTATCTTTACCAAATGTTACCAATGCCCACCACAACTCCCTCCACCGTTGTTGAATGCGACCTCTCCCATACCTTCACCGGCAAACATACACCACCTCCAACAATTCATGGGGAGTACTACTACACAATTTCACAACCCTTGAATCGATCAGCTCCTATCCCACCGAGATCGTTAACTGCATCAGTGTGGTCGCTTAATTGCATCATTTTTATTGTAGTATAGAATATATTTGGAATTAAATTATGAGAAAAATTCGATTATCGTGTTCCATATAATATATTTTTTGTGATCTTGCTTTTTGACACATTTTGTAGCATATAATGCATCTTATATGAGGTTTGCCATGACATAGCCACTTCATTTGCAGATTTTTGTAGTACCTACAAAACGGCAACAAAATAGTATAGCTGAAACATGTTCAAGTGTTCGAAATAACCAATTACTTCAAACAAGAGAACACTACCCAAACGCTGATCGAACACGAATAGAAAAACTGCACACGAAAATGTACTCTAGTTATGGACATTTTCTATTCTGGGATGGGCTAGACCGAGTCATTTCTTAAGAACAATTGCTAAGGGTCCTAAAACTACCACTTGGATTTGGAACCTGGTTTTGTTTTTCTTTATTCCAATTGCTACAGAACTTCATATCATGGAGGAACATTTGACGAACATATATCATGTTTTCAAAAGTAGGCAAAGGGAATACCTTCACAATGATGCCTTTTTGATGGTTGATAGGTCTTCAGTCGTCACACAATACAAAATGGGTCTAAAATGGATAATTTTTTTAGTGATTCATATGGCATCAGGTATAAAGGTAAAATGTTCTAAAATTGAGTTAGTCTGAGTGGGAGTACTTTATTAGATCGCTAATCGGGGACAAACAGTCAAAAGCACTAGTTTAACTAAAATTGTATATTTTTTACATCTAGCGAATTTTTGATGAGGGGTAGTGGCCTTACCTCGTCCTTCCAACTTTGTACAGTTTATACGTCTCGCGAATCTTTGATGAGGGAAAGGCACGGTTAAGCATTGATGAGCTAGCAAAATTTTCCTTTTTCCTGTGAGAAGAGACGGCTTGAAAAACTCATAGGCGTAATCATGTAGCAACATTTGATGATTAGTATCAAATGGTGGCGACAATAATTTGGCACTGATGGAATCAAAGGTCCCCGATGAGCCAATTTTCCCAAATCCTTATCATCCCGCCTCGGTATCGAATCCCAAATAGGATCTGGACCAGTATCCACTTTTGTTGGATTCGAGGATCGGTACCAACCTGTGCCGGTACCGAGAAATACCGGGCAAATCTCGATGGCCCCGTTTTGTCCTGGTAAGCAAGGATTATTGCATTTTATATCTATATATGTCTATTAGTATATCTATATCTATTTGTACATCTATATGTTAATCAAACCGCATCCAACTACTAAAAACACTACCACAAATCTGATGTTAGTGTTTCTCCAACCCAATTTACACTAAATTTGATGCTAGTGGTTAAACTCGAACGCAGTCAACACGGTTATTATTGATGATGATCATATTTGACTTGGAGACATTCTTAATGAGGTCAACACCTTCTGATTGCGGCTTCAAAGACAATGATAATGATTTGAAAACCGACTCTATTTGCACCTTGACTTAGCAAAACCCTGTAACTTGGTTCTCCTCAAGCCACTTTGTAGTATCTGAAATGGCTTTCTCCATTGTTTTGGACTGGTTATGGTTTTTTCGGGTATCGGTAGCATTGGTACCGGGACCAGGGTGCTCCCATTTTGTGATCGTGCTGTTTGAAACATTTTTTAGCACATAATGCATCTTTTATGAGGTTTGCCATGACATAGCCACTTCATTTGCAGATTTTTCTAGTACTTACATAGCAACGAATACAATTATTCAAGAGGAAAACCAATAACTTCAGAGAGAAACCGGGGGAACTCTAGCAGAAGGCAGTATGTGAACGGACAAACTAAACACGGAAATGTATTCTAATATGGACGTTTCTATTCAGGGAAGGGCTAGACTGAGTCATTTCTTAAGAAAGATTGCTAAAGGTCCTGAGACTACCACTTTGATTTAGAACCTGCTTTTGTTATTTTTATTCCAATAGCTAAAGCATTTCATATCATGGAAGAACATTTGACGAACATATATCATGTATTCAAAAGTAGGCAAAGAGAATACCTTTACAATGATGCCTTTTTGATGGTTAAAAAGTCTTCAGTCGTCAAACAATACAAAATGGGTCTAAGATGGATTTTTTAAGTGCCTTCATATGGCATCAGGTATCAAGGTAAAATGTTTCAAGATTGAGTTAGTCTGGGTGGAAAAAAGCCAATAATATCCTTAGTTGCGAATGTAATCGTCTATCTTGTTTTTAGTTTTATTATGGTGCCAACCGGGAGAATCGGTCAAAAAACACTTGAATCCCTCATGCCAAATGAAAAAAAAAATCTATTTTTGACCGGGAGAACAAAGGTTAGAAAGGATTTATCATCTTAATTAGTGATCGAATGGTGGTGGTCTTAGGTCAAGTTTATACTACTCGCAAATCTTTGCTGAGGGGCAATGGCATTTAGTCTTCCTCCCAACTTTGTACAGCTTACAAGTCTCGCGAATCTTTCATGAGAGAACAACACGGTTGACCACGAAGGAGTGTCAAGATCACCGTTTCTTTTGTGCCAGAAGAGGGGGCTTAGAAAAACTTTATAGGCATGATAAAAACAAATTTATTCATGTAGCAATAATAGGTGATTAAGAATGATTGTGACAATAACATGGCATCATAGAAATCAAAGGTTTACAGAGCGATCTCGTATATTTAGATTTTATGTCGCGAATCAGTTTTTCTTGTTTAATTTTGTTGAAAATGAATTTTTGAATCTCAAATACTAAGCAAAGAATACTGTCAAAAAAATTTTAAAAAAAAAGTTGTATTTTAACTCTTTTTAATTTGGTGTCAATTTGGGCTTGAGACAACAAAAGTGAAAAAACCCTTTTCAAAAACTAACAGTATTCAATTGAGTATATTCATTTGTGAATCTCCAATTTCAAAAAAAATACCCATTTCTGAAAACCAAAAAAACAAACACCATTTCATTAAAACAACATGGAAAAAACACGATTTGACAAAATAACAAGGCTAACGAAGCTTTTTAGAACTCAAGCAAGTGTCAAAACTTCATGAAGCAACTCAAGCAAGTAACAAAAGTTCATTTAGCAACTCATGCAAGTGAAAAAATAACAAGGCAAACGAATTTGTTGAACTCCCTATGAATTCTTAACCAACATCTACGCTCATGATACCAGCCCCTCACTGAGTTACGGTGTGATACAAGCAAAGTGAGCCAAAAAACGAAAGAATTTGAAACTGAAATGTGTTTGGCAGATTACAAACTAAGGGTTTGTTGCCCGAGTGTGAGTAGAAAATCTTACTTTAATTCAAACAGTATCAACAGTTTCTAATATTTGAATTTGAGGTAGCCTAAGCGAGTATAGTTTATACACGTCATAGCAAGAGTATGACTGGGTTAACCAATAAACACAGCTCAAGTGTACGTGAAATGTTGAGAAGAAAAAGTAAACCTTAAGTAGCAAAAAAAACTGTGTTATGACTCAATAATACTGTATAATGGTTTTATAGTACATTTCTGTGCCAAAAACATGTTTTACTCTACTTCAAAATCCGTTCAACCTCACAAAGAAGTAAATCAGTACTCAGTAGCAAGGTTAGTAAAACTTCCATTGTTGCTAAACCACAATTAACTTTTGAGATGAATTTACTAAATCTTTGACCTAAACTTAAATCGTCTGTAACCCTAATGACTTGAAAAACGAGCTGTGTGCTAGTAATTTAATCAGTTTTTAGCATTTTAAAAATATGAGAAATCTAAAGAACTATTTAACTGTAAAATGATGTCTAAATTCAATTGAAATAAAACCCTTTAAAAAACAACGCCAAAAATATCTGAGCTATGTTTATCCAAACTGAATGTCTATCCATTCAACCACAATGACGAATTTACATTGTAAACCATCTAGAAAAACCCTAAAATATACATTCAAACTTTTGTTTGCACAAATCAATCTATGTATCATAAAGCCCACAACGAACAAGTTTAGCTAAAATATATTAAGAAAATTACACTAATCAAGATGAACATATGATTAAAAAACATAAGCAAATAATAACTACAAACTTAAAAGCAAGAAAAGCAACCAAATAATCAAACACCATAACCATACCCATATCATATAAGATCTAGAAACACTTCCATCAAAATGGTTATAACCAACCATATAATAAGATCCATAACACCATCCATCAAAAGACAAGAACAACACTTGAAACAGTTAAAAAGGTAAAAATAAAAAACATAAAAGTAAAGGTAAATTTACATCTGCAGTGATTTACCTACTTCCATTTCATTCCAGATCTAACGGTTGCTAGCAGTTGGACACTCCCTTGCAAAGTGACCACTCTCACCACAGTTATAACAGCTTCCGCCGCCGCCGCCTCCTCCGCCGCTACGTCCACCGCCTCCATAACCACCACCACCGCTACGTCCGCCGCCGCCGCCACCATACCCACCTCCTCCATAGCCACCGCCACCCTGATCACAGTCCCTAGCCATATGCCCGCTTTCACCACACTTAAAACAACCATTTCCTCCACCACCACCACTTCGGCCGCCATACCTATCCCCGCCGCCACGTTGTCCACCACGGTCACCACCGCCGCCATATCCACCACCACCTCCTCCGTAACGATCACCACCTCCTCCATAACCACCGCCGCCACCGTATCCTCCTCCACCGCCGCCGCCGCCACGGGTACTTCCGACAACGTTAGCACCATCTGGACCAGTAACGTCAGCAGCCTTACTCCGACCATCAGATCCGGTCTCCACAACATACTCGACGGTCTCGCCGTCGCCTAGGCTTCGAAAGCCGTCGGTTTTGATCGCCGATTGGTGAACAAAGAGATCTTCACCGCCGTCATCTTGAGTGATGAAACCAAACCCCTTAGTATCATTAAACCACTTGACGGTTCCTGTTTTCCGGTCGTCAGACATTTTTTTTTTTGTTTGGAAAATATGAAGAAGAAAAAAAGGAAAATAAAAAGAAACCCCCAAAAAAAGGAGGAATAAAATGAAACCCTAAAACCCTGTGGTGATAAAATGATGTATATATAAAGGGGATTTTGTGGAGGGTAAGATTGTAATTTTGTATTGATATGACACGTCAATGGTGGTCAAGGATGTGAAAGACTGGAATTTTGACGGGTTGTTCACTTCATTTACTACTTTAGCCTTTTCATGCTTATCCAACGGCTAGGGTTCCGCTTGGGGTATCCCAATGGGCTTTTTACTTTTTCCTATACCCAGTAACTTTTTACTTTGAACTGTTGTAATTTTTATTTTTTGCTCCTATAGTCCTATATTATCCTAACGAATTTTTAGATACAAAATCTGATAAACATTAAATCTTATAAAGCTTTTACCACTGAGTTCTTTTTTAACCATAAAATTAAGTCAGTTTCAATTTCAATTCAATTGGTGCATTTTGTTTATACCATAATTTGAAAGTACCTTTTAATAATTTATTATTGATAATTGGTATCACTAAATTAAGAGGAAAAATAATTTGTGTAATATTTTGTGATCAAACTTTGGACATCAAGGAAAACATGGGCTAGTAACATATGGCATGTAAGTGGGCCGAAAAGAGGATAAAAATTGAGATCATTGAAGATTGTTTACAAGTGGACTGATGAATTTGTGGAGACTCACTGCCTCATGATTCGTATAATCTTATGTGAACAAAGTTTTTAGGTTTGGGGATTTTCTCATGGTTTCCTTTAAGGGTTTTTTTATCCATTTTTTTTATCAACAAGTTAGTATTCGAAACACACGGTAGCATAACACACGGTAACATTTTTTTTATCAACAAGCTAGTATTCGAAACACACGATAACATAACACACGGTAATATATAATTAGACAATATGCGAAGCTCGAATAACACATGTCTGGGATGAAACCCAAGACTTTTGAAAACTCTTCTAATAATCCACTTCTAGCGGCGTATAAGCGGAGTTTGATAGAAAAATTAAGATGTGTGAATAAGTGCTTTTTATATCAAACAAGGGAAAAGGTTTGATATGTCTACATAATATTTTTAAAGATATTCCTAAGAAGACGAAAGGGACATACGACAAAATTAATGGTGAAGATTAAAACAGAGAAAAATGTGTAATATATATGTCAAAAAATGATTGAAATATGCATATTATTAGGCATTTTTTTATGACATATCATTACTTAGAATAAAAACGAGAAAATCTCTTTAAATGCCTATTAAGAGTAAGTTTAGAGCGAGTCTAGTCTTGGTAAAGAACCTGGCTCTTTGATGTAACCACATTGTTTTTGTGCAGTGTATGGAGTCTGGGTTTTGATGCGTATTTTTGTCTTATATTATGTTTAAATGTAGAGAGCAAAATGTTCTAGTGGCTGAGTATTTGTTTGCTGGAAATCTAATACTTGGTGCAGTTAATTGAATATATAAGAAATTTTTTAAAAAATAGAGTTTAAACCTTTACTTTTTTAAAGTTTATGAATTAGTATTTACAAACTCATTTGTCACTAACATAATAATATGGAAAGATAAACATGAAAGAGAAAAAATAGTTATAATTTAATTGATCCATATCATTTGACAAGTAAATTTGTGTTTATAATTTGTTTGTACCTAATATTTCTTAACTTAAAACTACGTGACAACTAAGTATTAACATACGAATCAAAATTTCACAAGTTCAAACCATGGACTAACAAAATGCATGCTTACTTAACCACAATCTTGAACATGACACCTAAACGACCGAAGTTGAATCACAACCCACGAGCTATTAATATTGAAGCTAAAAATAGCAAAGGCAAAGTGTCGAAACCAAAACACCTTATAATAATATGACCCAAAACTACAAGGGAAAATGATGGATGTTGTTGACTACATCTAAGTTAGGTGCAAGTTAGGTGCAGTTAAAAATGAAATGTATAATTTTATAAATATTAAAATATATAAAAGGTAAAATAGTAATTTCACTTTTTTTTTAAAAAAAATTTAGTAATTTCACCTTGTTTCTCTTAGTTGCATCTATCATGAATGCACTTAACCGCATTTATGATATCTCCAAACTAAAAAACCACTATTGATCATCAAACTCACTAAACACTTGACTACATAAAGGGGCAAATCAGTTTTAGAACAAATGAAAAAGGCATGAAAAGGATAATTAACCATAGAATGCCAACTCAAACCTCTACAAAATTGAAGCTAGAGATGAAGAAATCTAGTGGTGGGTCAGCAACATGTAAGAATGATAATTGTGAGCCAAAAGTTCGGATTTCACCATTGTTAAAACTAACTCAAATTGTGTTGAAATGCAAGGGTAGGCATGGGAGGGGAAAACCCTTAGGCCCTAACCCTAGTTTCGGGGTTCATTTTTATAGTCAATGATATTTGTATCGTAACTTTAAAAAAAAAAAAATTTATCAATACTTTGTATTAAACAGTTATATTGTATGTATATATTATGGTACATTATGATATATTTTCTTTTTTTACAGGGGGACTTATACTCGTATTAATTTTTTATGTTTATAATATTTATAATCTAATTCTAACTTGTTCTGCCCATTTGAATTCTCAATACCGGCCTTGTTAAAAGGGATTAGTGACTGGTGATGTAATGAACTATCCCCAAATGTCTATGTTACGCAATGATCTACTCGGGTGTTTATGTTACGCAATGAACTCGTTATTTTGTCACATAAATGTAATTTACCGGCTAAACAACCAGTTACCGGTCACCATTTTATTTTTATTGAAGTTTGACCGAGTTTGTCCTTACGTGGCACTAATATTTCATTACGTGGCTTTTTTTAATCAAATAAAAATCGGGATCGTTATTATATATGTATAACTGATCCTTATATATATATATACATACACAGATCCACCCACCTAACAAATCACCCCCTTTCTCAAAAAACCCTAAAATAAAAACTTAAAATCGTGCCCCGTCGTCAATGTAATAGCCATTACTTCATGTTTTCTTGAAATCAAAGGTATGTAATATCAGTATATCCATATTATATCATATTTTCATAGATTTTATACATGATTCCTTGATATCTAGCATAATCAAAGCATTAATTTGGGTTTTTTGAATTTTTTATTTGAATTATTTTTTTGTTTCTGATCTTCAATTATATTGTTATATATTGATGTAGGAATGGATTTTTATAAAATAAAGATTTTTTATGATGGAGCATTCGTCTATGACCCTCTAGATTATATTGATTACAAGACGTTGCCTACCATTACCCCAGGAGTAGATTATGATGAGTTGGTGCACTTCATTGAGACCGAAACTGGTAATCGTTCAACTGGTCTATACTATTGTGTTCAAGATTCTAGGTTGGAAAACATGTTGCCATTATTAGATCAGTCCGATTCGGTTGCTTTCTTTGATGTTATGAGGACATATGGTCCAGCTAATATTTATGTTGATTATTTCTCTATAAATTTAAGCAAATATTATGAAAAACCAAAACCAGATGGTGAGTTAGCTGGTGAGTCAGAGGGTGAGGTTGAAAATTCAAAAACAGAGCATGGTGAAAGTAGTAAAGCAGATGAAATGGTGGATGGAAGTGACTCTGATGATGATGATTTTGTACCAAATGATGAAGACTCAGATGCTGAAAGTGTTGCCTCTTTGGACTATCTTAGTGAGGGAGAAGATGAAATAAGAGAAGTTAGGAAGGGTAACTCAATTGCTAAAATTCCAACACCAAGGCAGTTACCAGACCTTGGTGGAAATAACCATAAACAAAAGGTGAATGTGAAGGCAGCAACATTAGATGAGCATGAGAAGTTCATTACTGATCTTCTTCAGGTACTTAATTCTAAGGATGATAACAATGAGTTGCCCATTGATCCATTGCAACCACCAGAACCAGAGGTTCCAAAATTCCCATCTTATGACACTGCAACTCATTGGAGGATGAGAAGACCTCAGGTTGGGCAGCTATATGAAGGACATAATCAGTTAAGAGAATGTCTTTCATATTATGCTTTAGCAAATGGATACTCAACTTGGTTTGAAAGATCTTGCAAGGACAGCATAATATCTAGATGTGGTACAACGCCTGGTAGAAAGTTAAAAGATCCAACTGTAGGTAAACAAAGAAAGCAAAAGAGATTTCCTGTTAAGCCTCAAAAGTGCTCATTTAGGTGTTACGCTAGGTGGATGAGTACTGAAAAGTCATTTCAGATTATGACTTTGGTATATACACATACTTGTGCCAGAAACTTCAAATATGAATCTTTGATTAACTATAAGTGGAAAGGAAGGCACTTTTCTGAAAGAATCAGGTCTCAACCAGATATCAAATTATGTACACTACAAGACTTAGTGATGAAGAAGTACAAGTGTGTAGTCTCACACCAACAAGTTAAAAAGGCAAAGACTTGGGCATTAACAGAGTATGAAAAAACACTTGAGGAACATTATGCATTGTTGAGACCATATGGTGAAGCACTGTTGAGATCAAACCCAGGATCAACAGTCCAATTAGGTGTGAGCAACAATCCAGATGGGAAGTGCTACTTTCAAAGGTTTTATGTATGCTTAAATAGGTTGAAAGATGGATGGAAGTGGGGTTGTAGAAGAGTGGTGGCTTTAGATGGATGTTTTCTGAAAGGTTCATGTAATGGGGAGATGCTGAGTGCAATGGGGAGGGATGGGTTCAATCAAGTCTACCCAATAGCTTGGGCCATTGTCAATGTTGAAAACAAAGAAAATTGGACCTGGTTCTTAAGATTACTCAGTCATGATCTTGATTCTCCAGATGGTGACCAACTCACTTTGATGTCAGACCACCACAAGGTTAGTTTCATACTATCTTTTTATACTATGTTAATGTATTTAGTTAAACCAGTTAAAGTAAACTTGTTTTCTGTTTCAGGGTCTAATTGAGGTTGTTAAAGATATAATGCCAAGGGCTGAACACAGACAGTGTGCCAGCACATCTATGACAACTTCAGGAAGGTATACAGTGGAATGGAATTTAGGAATCTATTCTGGAAAGCTTCAAAGTCCTCATATCCTGCACAGTTTGAAGCTGCAATGAATGAAATCAGGTTAGCAAATCCTAATACTTACAAGTATTTAATGGAAAGAAATCCAAAATCATGGTCCAGAGCCTTTTTCTGGGAACACACTGGATGTGAGGCTGTGGAAAATGGTTACAGTGAATGTTGGAATTCTGTCCTTCTTAAGGTTAGATACAAGCCTATCATCACCCTGTTAGAAGCTTTAAAAGTGTTTGTCATGGTTAGATTAGAAAATCTTAAGGAGATAAGTGCTGGCTGGGAACATGATGTATGCCCCATTATTAGGAAAAAATTAGACATCATTAAAAATTCTAGAAATGACTGGTCAGTCATTCATAATGGTTGTAATAAGTTTGAGGTCATGAATTACCAATATGCTCATTTGTGTATACATGGATGCATGTACTTGTAGTTGTAGGATGTGGGATTTAAGTGGGATCCCCTGTGTACATGTTGTGAATGCAATTTATAAGTTGAACAAGGAACCAGAGGACTTTATATCATCTTGGTTTAGACAGAGGACATATAGGCAAGCATTTGACAAGTATTTGAATCCTGTGAGTGGGATAGATACATGGCCATCTATTGATCCAAACCTTAACATTCCTTTACCCCCACTTCCTAGAAAGATGCCTGGAAGGCCTAAGAAGAAGAGGCAAAGAGCATCTCATGAGCCAAGAGTTGGTTCAACCAGGGTTACAAAGCATGAGGTTGGTATCACATGTCACAATTGTTGGGTAGTTGGTCATAATGCAAGAACATGCACTTCTGCACCCCTGCCAAGGCCTGCACATATACCTAAGGTCAATTGTCCTAAAAGAAAACCAAAACCTAGTGCAAATCAAGCTGCTGGTCATGCAAATCCCCTTGCAACACAATAAAGAGAGCCTGCAAATCAACAAACTCAGCCTGCAAATCAACAAAGTCAACCTGCAAATCAACAAAGTGTGGCTGCAAATCAAGAAAGTGTGCCTGCAAATCAAGAAAGTGGTCCTGCTACCCAAGGAAGTGAGTCTGCTACCCAACATAGTGTCCATACAAGTAAACCTTCAAGTCCTGTAAGGTTTGGTGTCACAAAGGGAGGCTTCAGGTTTGGGGTCACACCTATGGGTATGTCAATTTGATTTAAATTTGTTGTACAAGTGTAATATTTCATCAATTTTGTTTTGTTAAACTTCAAATTAATTGCAGATGTTGGTGGATCATCGAAGCCAAAGATGTTAAGAGCTAATGCAAATGTTGGGTTTGGGAAGACAATGAATTGGCTTTCTTCTGGGATTGGTTCTTTTGAAATGGTAGTTAGAGAGCAACCAAGGCTAACAACAATTGATGAGACAATATCAATGACTGCACCAAGGGGTAACATTCAACCAGACATTGGAACCCAAGGTTCTGTTAATGAAGCAGTCAAGCAGAAGAATGGCAAGAATCTTGGCTTAGTGAAAAGGAGGATACCCAGTTAGAGAGTTCTAAGGCAGAAGCTTGAAAAAAAATTTAATGGACCAGGACAATCAAAGGATGATTGCATAAACCTGCAGTAGTCTGTTTATGTGTTTTATGTGTAGTCTTTTTATAAGCTAATCTTGTGCAAGTGACACTAATCTTTTGACCAAATGTATTAGCTTGTGACACTGATCTTTTGGGTACATGTAATAGCTAGGTTTGTGTAAGTGACACTAATCTTTTGGGTATATGTATGTACATGTGCACTTGCAAGTGACACTTATATGCAGAAAATGCTTATATAACATGGATCTTTTGACTTGCGGTTGTCAAATTATACCCTGTTTTATTTACTTACTTTCATATAACAAATATAAGAAAACACAAGTCATGAAAAACTAGTTAATTTCATTCCATACCAAGAAAACAACACATACAAAACAACATTAAATCACTAGTGCAACAATTACAACACATAGCATTGCCACAACCCCAATCAACATGAAAAACACTTTGTCAAACACCTTCAATTTTATATTCACCTGCTCTAAAGCTTTCACCAATTGGACCTTTGAGACATCATCTTCAATGAGTGTTTTTCCTTCCAATTCTTCATGGGATGTTTTGTCTTGTAAATTTTTTGCTTCTGAATGAAGGTTAAACAACAACTCTTTGTAATATATATTCATTGGGCAGTGTATCATCAACAAATCTAAAAGTTGTACAACTATCACCTCTCACCTGCAATTTGTTATCAACAAATAAATCTCATGTTACCAAATTCATTATCAAGAAAAGTGAAAGTTAAACAAATCTTACTTTAGGGCATCGAACGAATCTTCTGCCAGGATTCTTTCTTGTCCAGGATGTGAGGATATACATCTTTGCCCCACAATTACATAACACATAACGATGGGCCTGGTTCGTTGATGAGGAAGAGAAGCAGCCATGGGAAGAATGAAGGGAAAATGAGGAATGGAGGGAAAATAAGGATTGGAGGGAAAAGAAGGAATGGAGGGAAAAAAAGGTGGAGGGAAGGTTAGAGAGAGAGATTGAGCAGGAAAAATAAGATAAAAGTGTTTATATACTGGTTTTTTAATACACTTGGCAGCTGATGATTTCAGCCGGTAAATTACATTTATGTGACAAAATAACAAGTTCATTGCGTAACATAAACACCTGAGTAGATCATTGCGTAACATAGACATTCGGGGATAGTTCATTACATCGCCAAACACTAATCCCTTCCTTGTTAAAATGAATCAACTTTGTTAAGTGTTAATTATGATTTCTTACAGGGTAGGACTATCAGATGATAAATGTTCTATTGGTATATTAGTCCTAATACCCGTATGATGTACGATAGCTATATATATTGTATCGTAAAGAAATACGAATATGCCTAATACATGATTCGTGGGTATAAAGTAAATCAATGATCGAAGCTAAATTATAATAAACAGTAATGATAAATATAATATATGTTTAGTTAGAGTTTGGATTTACCTTAAATTTTTAGAATCATCAAAATCAAAACTTGTAAGCTAGTGGATGATGACAAATAGCCTTGTCATTTCGGATCGTAAACTCAAATTTTTGAAGTTTTCATAAGTGATATAAGTAATAGGAGTTGAAGAATTGAGAAAGAAAAATAGACAATTTATTAGTGAGAAAACGATCAATCAAATAAGGTTATAATGTCTTTTGAATTAATAAGTCATAAGTTAGTGTTTAATTCTAAGTCTAATAAGAAAATTGAATCTATATACAATTAAAAAAGCTAATTTAATAAAACTAATTAATTAAAAGAACACGTATTGGTCAAAAAGTATGTCACGTGTCATTTCAAAAACATCTCAATCTTGTTTTAGTGTATCATACACACCCGTCTGTTTACGACTATGAATGCTAGGCTTTCATAAGGCAGGTAACAGAAAAAGGATACGAGTATAATTTAGAGATATTGACATCATGTGAAATATCAAAATCTTTGTAATTAACATACATTCACAATGTAAATTGAAATTTCCGTAGACTAAACTTACGCTATATTCATATCTAAAACTAGCATTCCCTCTAAAGCATTATTTACCCTACAAAAAGAAATCAGATGTCACAAATGTCAAGTGCTAGGACTTATACAATGGCATGACCATTGTTATCGCATCCACGATCCTCTTGTATTTCTAGATTGATAGATCTCCAATCTTTGTTTCGCTTCGCTGATAAGTGTTTCTAGCGTTGAATCTTGCGTAAAATGGCCTTGTTTCAACGCCCATTCGAGTACTACAAGCACTTCGTCTTGAGCTAATGTCTCGCTATCAGGTACATGCATCGCGAGGTAACAAAGAAGAATCAGAGCCGGACTTTGGATCAGATGTTCCCCAAAATACGTTAGTTGGATCAGGTGTTTCGGTCCTCCTTCATCTATTATCGTTTTACAATGGTTTACGTGTAGGAAGTTATCAGGGCACGCAAACTTTGTTAATGTGATCGCGGCTTCTACTGATACGTCTGTTTCCATGTTGTCAAGGAGTTGTACAACAGGAGGGATGATTCGTGTTTCAGTTGCACGAAACGTTTTAGCTAAGTGTCCTATTGCTCGGATACTTGGTATCAAAAAATCCGAGTTTGCATTTTTGATGATTTTGAGAAACTGGTCTACAACAGCCCGGGCTGCAGGGGATGTTGGTTTGAAGCCCGAATGTCTTAGCTCAACGTGTTGTTCAGCTACTGCGGTTATTTCTGTCAATGCCATCGCCGAGTTATACTGTATTTCATACTCACCCTTTTCCAAAAGTACTGCGAAGCAAAGAAGTGCTCGCGACTCAGTAATACTTTTACAAATCACAACGTTTCTCGCACATAGATGCCATAAGGCTCGAGCTGCCATCGCCTTCATTTGAGCTTTAGTTCTTGGATCTTCTAATTCTCGCGCTTTGATACTTACTCCAACCAACGCGATTTGTTTTCTATTGTTTCTGTAGTTCTTTGACCTGCCATTACGACTATTCTTGCCTGATTTCTCGGCCATGGTGTTAGTTACTACATTCTGCATATCGTTTGTTCTTAGACCTCGTGGAAGGCCTTTTTCGTCGTTACCATTTTTGACACCTTTTGGGTCGGTATTAGCCATAACGACGGTATGAAGGGACATATTTTGCTTGTTAGCAATCGCGTATCTACTATGTTCTTGAATCGTTTCAAACGCTAAATGACCAACAAGCAACCGGATAACATTATTTTGCAAGAAATGTTCTTGACAGTTCGGGTGGTTAGCAACCAACTCAGAGACAGACCACGCCGCGACTAGTTGTACTTTCATGTGCGAAAACTTCAAAATCTTTGCAAATATAGCACAAACACCCGCGTTTATAATGTGTTGCACGCTTTCTTGATCGCGACCAAGTAACCCAATGGCTCGGGCCGCGTTCTCTTGTCCATCCTCATCACCTTCTTTAGCAAGTTTCAAAAGTGGAGGCACGCCCCCTTCCTCAATAATCAATTTTCCATATCTTTCGTTATCTCTTGCTAACGAAACAAGTGAGGTCGCCCCTTCTGCTCGTTCCTCTAATGTACCCGAATACAGGATTGCAATTTGCTCCCAAATAAGACACAATGTAGGCTCGTTAGACGCGATTGGGGGCAACCCGAGATACTCATCATCACGATCATACGAAGGCGTGGATACACGTAGGAGCCACGACACATCTCCTATCGAATTCTCGAGTTGCTGACATGTTCTGTGAAAGATGGCATTGGGAATGATCTTAAACACCCGTCTTAGACCATTCCGGGTGCATTTTAAAACAAGATGTAATGTTTTTTCAAGAACCTGTTCTGTTTCATCAATGATTCGACGCGTGGGACGTTCGTAGAGGTTGTTGCTGACACGTGCGAATTGTCGAAGGAGGGCTGCAAGTTTTTCGGTCTTGGTTTTGATCTCTGCACAATTGTCTTTAAATGAACAAACGGTTTCTGTTGTCTTTATGACTTGGTCTGCTAATTGTATCGGTTTTGCAAGGATTTGTTTTACAATGTCGGACATCCCCAACAACAGACCACCTTAATGGGTGGTCGTTAATGCATTCGATCTAAAAGACGACGATTTCGTGTTTTATTTGATGATAATGTTCTTCCAATTTTTAAAAAAAGACAGGGAATAATGCCGTGGGTTGCCTAGAATCGCTTTTCACGTACGGTGGTGGTGGTGATCGGAAAGTTTAAGGATTAAACAGATTGCAATTTTGCTGAGCTAAAAATGGAAATCAACAAACAATGAAACCATGTTTTGTAGGAAGTTAAATGACTGGTGACCGAAAATAATGTTTTACTTTACCTATTGCTATATTGGTTTTGTACTCCTAGTATTAGTTTTTTTTCTCCCATGTTCATGGAGCACTCGTTACAAAGAGGGGTCTTATTTTATTGTTTTAAGGGCTCTTATTTTATTTCTTTTATGGATGTATCATCATACATAAATTTTACAGATTAATTAATCAAAAGAAATGATACTTCTTTACAAAAATGATCGGTAATGTTCATTTCACCTTGTCATACTTTGTACAAGATGGATTAAATACTGTTATTTTATTGTTTTACCACGACTAGGGAATGGAATATGACATACCATGATGGTATGACCTATTATTGAACCTAATAATAACGTTATAATCTGTGTAGAGCAAATGTAATGGCCATTTTTGTTTTTGTTGCCATCGTATATGTATATTTAATCAAACTGTGAATGATTAATTTTTCTAATTCATTAACTTAAAAATTTTCCAAATTTATTAGATGATGACATGTGGAAATTCAAGGAAGAGATTTAAAAAAAGATTATGCAGAATCCACTTGTCACATTGATAAAGTTTTAAGATGATTTTTAGGTTATTATTTAGAAAAATCAATCATTTTCCTTAATCAGTAAAAGAAGTAGCACCTATACAATGTTATTTGAAACCATCAATAAATTGGAGATGTATCTCATATCCGAAATTTTTTAAAATAAATTTAGAAGGTGACCAAAAAATGATTCACAAACGATAATAGGATACCATGAAACCACTAGGTAATAGCCCAATGACCACCAGCCGTTACTTTTTTAGGAGAGGTTTTTTGGGTTTTGTCAAAGACAAACTTCAGACAAGCAGAGGATTATTAAGTGGTTGAGATTCACCTAGACACTAGTCTCGTTGAGAGATTAGTGGGTACCAAATAGTATATGGGATCAAATAGTTTCCATCCACTTACCTTTTTTTTAAAGATACCACGATTAGATCACACACATCCGAGTCGAAAATTCTCATTATCTTTTAATAACCTAATCAAAAAAGCCTTATCAATTAATCCATTTTTATATTAATGATGTATCTAAAATATATCAATAATATGCATAAAAGCTTTGCATTAGGGTGCACGGAGTGCCACGATGAGGAAATAGGTACCGGACCGGTACTTAAGGGAACACCGCCCCGTGGTACCGGTACTAGTAGGGTGGGGAGGAAATTGGGAACTGTGGTGCGGGTTTCATTGCCAATTGATGACCGTTATATATATATATATATGGGACAATCAAATAAGAACACGGTGAGAACACTTATAAACTACATTTTGATGCGTTAAAAGTTCATAAAACTAACATAGTGCATAACTAATTATCATTATTTAAGTGTTTAACAACATATTGATCCGTCAAAATTGAAAAAATCATGTTTTTTGTTGGATGTATCATTTTGATGAATATGCATCCAAGATGGATGCACAAAACAAAAAATGTGATTTTTTTTTATTTTGACGGATCAATGTGTTGTTAAACACTTAAATAATGCACTATGTTAGTTTTATGGACTTTTAACGCATCAAAATGTAATTTTTAAGTGTTCTCACCGTTCTTATTTTGAACGTGTTCTTACCGGAGTGTTATTATATATATATATATATAAAAAGTTGCAGGAGTGTATGGAGGAGAAGACACATCCAAGATTCCATAAGGATAAATATTTATATATATTTACATTTTACATCCTGTAATTTTAAATTCTTTATTAAATTAGCTAAAAGTTTTTCTTTTTGTTGTGTATAAAATTATTAATTATTTTAATAAACTATTATTACTATTATTATTATTTAGAGAAAAATAAATTAAAAATAAATAAAATAGGAAAGGATGGGGAGGGGCGATGAGGGGGTGGGGAGGTATTCCTTGCAATTAGAGAACAGACAGATACCTATTGAAAAATCAGGGAGGACGGGGAGGGATGGTGAGGTACTCCCCTCACCCTTATGGTTTGAATATCTAGGAATTGATGATTAGAAAATAAAGTATAATCAAGATTCGCGAGTAAAGGGAGAACCCACCTTCAGGTTTAGTACACGTGTTAACTAGGTAGAAACTTATCTCAAGTGAATGTATTTAAAATATTAATTTCATAGATAAATATAACTTTTGAATAGGTTTCGTTTGGTTAACAGAAGTTAACAGAATCTTATGGAATTGAAATCAAATTTCATTTTTTGGGGTGTTTGGTTATTCAAAGATATAGGAATTTAATTCTGTTGGAATATAAACATTTGATTATTTGATGAAATCTTCATTATTCAGGGATGAGGGGAAGAATTTCATTCCTCTCGTCATTTAAATTTTAAAAAAAGCAAAAGCATTATGTCAAATTTCGTTCATTCAGATTCCGATTTTTATAATAAATTCGATTCCTTCCAAAAGATTATGTGATTAAACCGCTCTGATATAATCTATAAATAATAATGCATTTGTGGAAAATGTGAGATGTAGACAACTATTCACTAACAAAGATAAAAAAAACTTCTAAAAATTAACTTAAAAATTATTTTTAAATAATAAGACGAGGATATATTTATTCATTAATTTTCTTTTTAATCTTATACTAGCTAACAAGCCCGGGTTTAACCCGGGCACTATATAAAATTTTAAAATAAAAAAGTTAAAAAAATATATGTAGTTTTTATAATTGATATATCATATCTTAGTTTGGAGATATTGAGCTGGCTAACATAATATATATGTATGAGTATTTATTGCATTACAAAACATAAAAAAAAATTAACAATCAAAAAGTAAGAATTTAAAATAAAAATCTAATAAGCTAGCTATTTATCTTTAAATATATTACAATATTAAATATGACATATGACATCATAAATAAAATAAAACATTTTTGAAAAAAAATATAGATTTGACACATAATATTTTTTCTAAAAATAATTTTAGAAGACAATTCTTTATTATATATAAAGATACTTTGTTTTTACCATTTATCATTATCTTATTTTTAAAAGAATTCTAGGAGGATCATTGATATAAAATAAACAAGTGTAAGGGGGTGTTCTGTAATTACTCAAATGTTGATGAGTCACTCACCAAGTCACCAACATTTAACAAACCCTTGATAACAATTGCCGGCTCTATTCTTCTTCTTTAAACTCTGCCAACCACCTCAATTTTTACCTGCTACATTCATCAATGTCATAATCAGCACCTACACTATCCGGCACATTTCAGGTAACCATTAATTCTAATTTCTATTACTATTTCATTAATTTAAAAATCGAATCAAATTTGCGAATCACCACCGTTCAAAAGTCGATACAAATTCCCCCCTAACTGTTCTCTACCACTTAAGACACATGGGCATGAGAGTTTCAATTTATTATATGTTGTTGAAATTTTATTTGCCAAACTTACCTTTTTGTATTTTAAGGTTTGTTTTATTTGAACCAATTCCTAATTTCCTATATATATATATTTTATTGTATAATGAATAAATAATTGGGCTGGGGTTTTATACCTCAGCCATGTTCCCATCCCTCATATATATATATTTATAATGTTTAAAAGATATTAACATATATTGTTTATATATGTATTCATATTGATGCCAATTTCTACTTTAATCTTGAAAGTGCAGGTTTAATGAAACTTAAATAATAAAAAATCAATTTAGAAAGGACTATATCTTTTGCTGCTGCTATGGAAAATGGGAAGGGGTCATTTTTTTGGGTGGAGGAGGAGAGCAATGATCCAACATTCGTTCCGATAAAGCAGCAGCAAAGGAGAAGAGTAGTGAAGACAAATAAACCGGAGTTTGTCGGCTGGTGTTCTAAGCCGTTATACGAGTTTCTTCAATCAATTGGCAATGACACTACAAAAGAGCAGTCTCAGCATGAAGTCACTTCCATTATTAACAATTATGTGAATATGCATAATCTTACTAACCCCTTAAGGAAGAAAAAGGTTGACTGTGATGACCGGCTTCGCTATCTTTTTATTAAGAAATCGATTGCCCGAAATAAAATATTTGAGCTACTAAATCCTCATCTTGCCAAGAACCATGATTCATCATCTGAAGATGATGATAATTTGTATAGTTCAGAAGAAGAATATGACGATGACAATAGAATAGCAACTAAGAAGCAGAAAATTTTTAATTTGTTAGAGAAAAATGCAGCTCCACCTCGAAAGAAAAAAACATCAGAGACTCAATTGAGCAGTATCTATGCAGCGGTTATTCCCGAAAATATAAAGCTTTTATATCTTAAGAGGAGTTTAGTTGAGGAGCTTGTTAAGCAGCATTCTTTTGAAAACTTTCAAGGGAAAATGGTAGGTAGTTACATCAGGATAAAATCTGATCCTAATGATTTTTTTCAGAAAAACTCTCATCAACTTCATCCAGTTACAGGTATTCTTCTTCCATGCTAATTTATTCGTCTTATTTACGTTTATGACTATTGTTTTACTATCGTTTGTTCATTAATGTTTTTTAAAATGGACAAAAAAAAGTGTGTTTGGATTAATCCAACCGACACAAGTCTAGTTATAACCTGCACACGAAATGGTGCTTGTAACGGTCTGGCCTGCACTAAAATATTACTCGAGTTGACATTTTGTCGGTTCTAATTAACCCTTTTTTTCCCTCATCAATAAACTTGCACCCTGATGAATTTGAACCTGAATTCACCACTGGTGCCTTTGTATGAAATATAGTTATGACACATCTCTTGGATGGGATTGAATTGTGTGTTCCTCCAACTGGATTTTTATAAGTGAAGTGTTATTAAAGACATGGTAGTGTGATACAGATCAGAAGTTACAGCAGTAGGTTCTCTTAATGATAGTTTATTATTTTATAGTATTTTCTTGTGGACCAAGTTTAGGTTTAGACAACTTGGTTAAATAAGGCGTATGGCCACCGTATTGTATTCATTCCGATTATATGTCGGTTCTCTGAACTTATTAGGAGTGGCTGGAACTCAAATCTAGTTTAGGAGTCCCTGGAAATCGAATCCAGAATCTATCCAAGCTAACAGCTGACTTTTGCTGGCTCTGTTCGTGTTTTATGCTGTATTTGTTCTTATTATCTGTTTCAATCGGTTTGATACGTATCCATTGGTATCAGAGCCAAACTTCTTGCAACACGTGGTAGTGAAAAAAAAAAGGAAAAAAAGTATTTATGAATTTCTAGGTTTTGCAACCTGTGATTTTTGTTTGAAGATGGGGTTTGATGAGGATTTGTTGAAGTTCAAGGAGGAGATATGGCTTAATGAGGAGTTGAATCGAAGTCATGAGGAAATCATGGCGATTTTATGGAATTGGGTGTCGCCACTTTGGGTTTTTGTCCAACAACCGGTGACACAGGTTTCACCTTCAAAGGTAACAGGTTTTGGGGTGGATGAAGATCGGTTTAATGATGCTCCTAATAAACCAACAGTGGTTGCAGAAAGTGATGAAGATGGTAATGGTTCAGACGAGTTTATGGCTGCTTCATATGATGCGGAAACGGTTCCAATCCGGTCTAAGAAGATTTTCAGCATAAGTTTATTGACAACCCTGCTTATGTGTTAGTGTGTTACCGGAAGCTGCCTTGCTGAAAGGTTGCTCTAGTGAAGGTGTTATTGGAAACTTATTTAATGAGGACGAGAACATCTTTATAGGGAGTACAATTTAAGTAGTAGGGCAAAACCATAGCCTGTCCAAACCTGTTATGAAGTTGAATTGGCAACTTTATAATTTTATTTAGTAGTCATCAAAAAACTTTGGCTGTGTTGAAGATGGGCTTAGCGTATGGCTGGAATACAAATCCATGGTTGGGCTTGTTTTACAATTTCAATATGATCAACAAGCTATGGAATTTCAAATCCGAATTTGGGATCCAGGAATTAATCACGCCAATCTATTTTCAAAGCAACACCTTGAGGACAAGGTGTTGTTTGGGGGCGGGAGTAATGATGCAGATCAGAAGTTACAGCAGTTACAGCAGTAGGACAAAGAGTAAAATAAGATAAGGGGTTTAAGTAGTCTTGGTAAATATTCTTTCTCCCTTCCTAACCTAACCTTCTGTTTCCCGCGGGCTAGGGTGGAGCTCAACCTATTCTCGTCGTAGTTTAAGTAGTTTGGAGATGCATTTCAGGTACTGGTGGTATTGGACAAGAAAAAAGGGAATAATTTCTTTCTTCTTTCTGCCTTTCTTTCCCATGACGACTAGGCTTATTAGCGCAGGTGTTCGTCAAGAAAGCTAAGACTAGAAGAAAGAGGGCTAGGCCCCCGGGAGGGCTGGACTGACTACCGGGGATATTCGTGTTACTTCATCTGCACTGGTTTGTACACGAATGCGTGAGTTATACTGAGTACTCAGTAAATTATAGACCACTTCAAATCTTCGTTTTCGAGAGGGATGATCAACTCTGCAAATATCGATCGAAACTTGCATAAACCATATATCTCAGAGAGGTCGTATTTCTTTGGGTTGGTAGTAATGGAATGCTTTCATTATCAAAAATGAAGAACATTTCCCACCAAAAGATCAGTCCAATAATACCACTCACTGAACTACGTGGGAAAATGGACCTTCTTTCTTTTCGGAAAGCATTTTTGGAAAGTAACAATTCCATTAAGTTCCGGTTTCGGAAACTTGTCTGTGAAAGGCTCTCTTGCCTACTCTACAAAAGATTCAATATGAAAAAGAAGACGCACCTGGGATCGGATACATCTTCAATCCTTGAATGTCGGTTTTGCCTTTGAGTCAGTCAATCGATGAAAGAAAAAGTCGAAGGGGCAAGGTCCTTTCCTTTATGAACCCGAGGGCTAGTTCTCACTCTGTTTTGGGGACCCCAAGACTGTGTTTCCCTGTGTTTCCTAGTCTATATAGGTCCAATCTCATCTGCTAGCGCTTCTTCGTTGCTTGGTCGGGACACATTCATCATCATACTAAGTCGTCCGCCTATTTTTCTGATCTCCTTTCCTTCGTGGGAGTAAAGGGAGTTGGTAGCATTCCCCTAGCTTTCATTTCCAATAAGTCTGGGATAAACTAGAAGACTAACTCCTGCCCCTTTCCTTCGCTACTAGGAGAGTCGCTAGCTTGCTTCATTCTATTCAACCCATCTCATTATTCTTTAATTAATATTAATTAATAATAGAATAATACTTCAGTAAATTTTGCTTTATTTACAATTTAGTTCATTTTTAGTTTAGATCTATTCTGTAGAATGAAATTTCATCAATAAGAATAAGAACCTCCAAGAGAAGAAATGGCACTAATCGATTCAATAGAAGGCATTAAGCAGACAGAGCGATAAAAGAGGATATCCTTTATCCTGTTGCAACTTTCATGAAGGCTTTCATTGAAGAATCAAAAGCACATTTATTCCTCAAGCTGTCGATTGGGTCAGTCGGAAGTGCATACGGCAGATCAGCTTCCTCTACCTAGGTACGGATTGGATGCTCCTCCTGCTCGGGCGGGACTCTCAGACGGCTATGATCGGACAATAACTCCAATTGTCCGCACCGGACTCCAAGAAAATACAATAAGACTACTAAGACTACAAGGATGCTCCTACTTACTCTTTTTTGCATTTTTTCTTATTTCTGGCTTGCTGGCCTATAATCCAGATTGATCTATTCAGATTGAGGAAACACCGAGTTCAAGTCTTCTTTCTATGCCCCAACTGGATAAACTCTGAGATTTCTCACTATTCGTATGAAAATGGGTGGAATCTTTTACTCGCCATCTAAGCGATTGATCGAATTTGTATTCCGGAGAGGTCCTAGCTTTATGATATTGTCTTAAATGAATAAGCTATCCTTCTTAACCTGCCTTTAATTGCCAAAGAACCTTCTATAAGAATCAATCCGGAAAGACAGCATTAGATACCTCAGAACTAAGAAGAATGGCGGCAAAATACGGGGATGACTTGTGGCTAGGGGTGAAAGGCCAACCAAGATCGGATTAAGAAGAATGGCAGCCGATGAGATTTACCTTCTTTAGGATAGGAAGGAGAATTTACCAAGTTCTGGGGAGTTGGTGTCCAGTTATGTTTAAGTGCTGCATATATATTTCCTCGAGCCATATTTTCTAAACGAACCAAGGCTAATCCAAATTGCTCTTGTAAAAGATCTCCAACCAATTGGGAGAGAATCAATAGATTCCTTTTCGGGAGCGATTCATCCTTCCCGAACGCAGCATACAACTCTCCGTTGTACTGCGCTCTCCAAGTGTGCCTGTTCCCCCCTTCTTCCTTACCATGGCAAGTCTTTGTGAAATAACTCCGATGAGAAGAAAAAAGAAGGCAGCCCGCACGCCCTATGCTTTTCCCCAGCCTTCCCTCCAGTAAAAAATTAGTTCGTACCCCCTGTGTCTAGGGATTCCTGGGGCATGCGTTAATCATATAGTGGATTTATCTTTCTTTCGATTGAGCGTCCGTTTCCCGAAATGGTGACCCATAACTTGTTTTCCCGGGAAAGGGTTCAGATCTATATCGCAATACATAGCCCGTAGCTCGCGCTCAAAAGTCCTCCGACACGAGTCCTAGTCGTTGCGCTGCGGTCCGTTTCCTGGCTTCGCTTGCGCGATTTGCACTTCTGATTAGTTCCATCCATGCCCAACCCTAATGAATCGAGTATGAACAACTTTGCCTCGGTTGCATGTAAACCCCCCCTTCACCCCCGCCCCCTAAAGTGGTAAAGAAGGCTCTTTGGGGTCTCTCTTTCTATCTGACAGGACAAACAAATAGGAAGGGATGGTTCTTTCATTGCAAGAAGTCTTTTTTCTTTTTTAGATTTTTAGTTATTTTTAGAAAAGAGAAAGAGTAGAAACAAAGGGTACGCTCTCTAAAAGATTTGCCCAGAGCTGTTCACTTTCACTCGGTCGACTGGTATCTTGAAACCTCTTCGCTTGCGGGGGATTAATCAACAATTCGAAGTGCTTTTCTTGCGTCTTCTTGATAAACCAACGTTTATATAGAGATGTAGGAGGATTTGTTTGGGGAGTAAGAAGCCCCTTTGACATCTTTTCATCTGCAAATAATTCTCGATCTGAAAACACAGGCAAATGCAAGGCAATATAATATGAAATTTTTTTTTCATATTTCTAATCTAATCTAAATATTAAACAAAAGGATTAGCAAATAAAAGTGCTAATGCTACAACCAGGCCATAAATTGTTAAAGCTTCCATAAAAGCTAGACTAAGCAATAAAGTACCTCGTATGAATCGGCAAAAAGAGATGGGTCAGATACTGGAATCTGCCCAAAAGTCCTGACTTTTTCGAGGCAGGGCTTCGATCCGTATCTGGCCAACTCCTCGAACTGTTGGGTGCGACATATTCATGGACTGGCAAAGCGAACTCTCCAAAGAGCAAAGTTGGCTTGATGAGCGCAGATGAGGAAGCGGGAGCAAGAAAACCAAGAATCTCTTTCTTGTCTTTCTACTTAAGGGGCAAAGAGAAGCGCTTTTGCTACTGAGAAAGCGAACGGTCAGCGCGAAGGTCCTTCTCCTTCCGCTGAGATGGCCCTCTTTTTTGTTTTGTTTGTTCACCGCGACACGAAATCATGAAGAAGCTGCAATAACTCAGAAAGAGAGTGGCGCCTAGCCGTTGAGAGCGTCTGTTGTCTACAACTCCAACAAGAAAAGGTATAAATATGAAAACTTCTCTACCATTTAGATCGGAGAATTTATGGAGGAAATCTGGTTTTAAATTACCAAAGGGAATACGCCGCGACTCGTTAAAGACAAGAGAAGAAGCTGTCAACGGTTACCAGTTCTGTCAACGGTTACCAGTTCCGTTAGCCGATTAGCAAGCGGTACTCGAGGAACAGGCTTAGTCAGAGATTCAAAGAGAGTTGGGTTAGCAATCCTCACATCCAATTACAAACTACACGTAAGTTGTCCCTTTTTTATGGAGATTTACCCATTACAGAGATGTATAGAGGAACAGAACGAACTTCATATATCCCTTTTCTACTCAATCTAGAAACAAGATTGGACACAGGTAACCTCACCCGTGAACCACGAACTACACTTACAGACAACCTAAGAAGAAACGGAGTATCACCCAGTTGATAAAGCATAAGAAGCAAAAACTAGAAGAATAAACAAGAGATAACGCGCATACAAAGAGGATTCTTACATCTTGGTTGGTCCCACCACCATTGGGGATTGGACATATATATAATCTTTTTTCTAAAAAAGTCTTATATTATATATATTTTATATTCTTATTTATTTAAATAGCTGCAAGACCACTCATTTGAACAGCAACCTGAATTGAACCTCCTGCGGATAAAAAAAAGGAGGAAGTCAATAAAAAAGAGATGTTAATGAATCAAAGGTCCAACTGATCGCCGCGTCTGTATTGTAAATATGCAGTTACTAACAATCCAGCCAAAAAGTAATAGGATGCATGCATAAAGGTTTGGAACTTTTTTATTATCTGAATCTTAAGAACAGGACCCTACCCTATTCTCGAACACTCTGCCGAGCTCCACCCTGCCCGCATTTCTTTTTTTTTTTTTTTATTATCTGAATCTTAAGTACAATTGGAAACCTTCTGTATTTAACAAAAAGTGTCCGCCCCTTAGGTCGCCAAACTACGACGAGAGTTTCGCCTTTTGAAGCGCCAGTCGCGTAGGGCGACCGGGCCAGGCCGAGTCAGAAAGGCTTTGATGACTCAAGGTTCATATTAGGGTTAACTAGGTTTTGGTATTCCTTTTTGAGCTTCTATTTCTTCCGTTAAAGGAGATTCGAGAAAAGATGGAATAAGAAGACGTGTTTCCAGAACGAACAAGATACAGGTTGAGAAGCCACAAAGGACTACCTAATTTGATTCGTTTTTGACGAAAAGCCCCAATTGCATCATAGGCGTTACAAAAAAACGGTTCTTTTTTTTTGTATACTTATAGTTATTATCTTCATTTTGATAGTTTCTACTATTACACAGATTATACCTATTTACACGCTTTTTTTTTTCCAATAAGGGGCGGAGCTTGAAGAAGCGAGCCTATCAGAGAAAAAAGTGCTAGTTGTAGCGCGCATTTTACTAAAAACATGGAAAGTAAAGGCTCTGGGCAACGAGTGGGAGGGAGCCTTGACTTGAAGCATTGTAGAATGAAAGATCTTTATCCCGGCGATGCGTGGGAGTTCACTCAAATAATTAGGGAGAAATTATTCGAAGGACGGCAAAAAGATCGGGAGTCTTCCTTGGAAGATCTCCAAAGGATGCTTTCCGCGTTAAACAAACAAAGGAAATCTGCGAGTTGCGCGAAACGGTTCCGATCTAATATTTACTATTGGGACTGGAAATAAAGAGACCCCTTCACTCCCGTGGAGTAAAATTCTCATCAGTACGAGTCAATGGAATGGCTCCCTGGCCTCTGATATCCATATAAAGGACACGACGAGCGCTATATGATCTTTAGCTATAGGTCTCGTGTGCTTGCTATAGAAAGTACATATACGAGTCACGAGTAAGAGGAAGTGGTAACGGTCGATGGATGTTCATATTTGAGTGAAAAGGCATAACCAGAAGAATTGTGCGAAATAAGTGAATTTATCCAGTTGAGGCATCTTGATTGAGAATAAAGGATTCCCCCATACAGAAAGTTACTTTTTCGTGTACGAGTTTGAAGAACTAATAGCCTGACAAGGTTCGGTCCGATTTAGGTGCCCAATTAGGTGCCAAATAGACCCCATCATTGGTTTGATATATTGATAAGGTGAATATCCAGTCTATTCAATGCTAGGCTGAGTATCAGGGCCTCAAAAAATATCTTTTCGTCCTATGAACTTTAGGTCAGCTCTTTGTCTCCTTGCTATAAAGAGTGAAGTGACCTTCGGTCGAGGAGAAAGTCAGTAAGAATAGGACCGGAAGAATAGGACCGGAAACTGTGCATTTGGCTATTGGTGAGTCTGTCTTTCTTGAGAAAAAAAATTGAGCGACCATGTCCCTCAGATTTGATAAAAGAAAGGTGCATTTGCGGTTAATTCGTTGTAATTAGATACGTTTCAGGTTTGGTCTTATTTGAAAGGTGTTCTTAATGCTAGTTTTGTTCAAGATAGTATGTCTGCTTTCACTAAGACCTGGTTGCAAGGCAGTTCTATCAAATCGAAAATGGGATTTTTAGGGTATCATCGCCGGCATAACCATAAAAAATATCATTAAAAAAGCGTGAGCCGTTATTAAAACTTTATAAAGTTGATGATTCCCACCAAGAATTTGATCGCCGGGTCGTGCTAATTCCATACGAATCAGTACTGACGGGCTTAGAGCGCGTGAAACTCATGACTACCTCGTAAGGGCGTTGGGACCATAACATGTTACACGAAAGCGCCGCTTTCTTTGTAGTATTGTCACACAGCTGCCCGCCTAGAAGAGCCACTCGCTCTGTAGATGAGCGTTTGCGACCGTTTACAAGAGTGAATACTGAAACAGACAATTCCTGATGCCCTCAGACAGATCCACTATCGCCTCTTGGCTTTCTTTTAATAGATTCTATTCGACTGGCTTTCCGCAGAATTCTATATGTATCTATGAGACCGAGTATGGAATTCTGTGTACTCACTTTAAATTGAGTATCCGTTTCCTTCCTTTTCCTGCTAGGATTGGAAATCCTGTATTTTACATATCCATACAATTGATATGTAACAAAAACCATATGTAGTAGTGAGGGTTGTTGAGCGGGGCTTCTTTTTGAAAAAGGGGGAGTGAGGGTTGGGGAAGGTCCGGAAAGCCCTCACTTTATTGATGGGGCATTTGGATCCTTCCTCTCGACAAAACAGAAAATACCAAAAAGTTCGAATTCACAGCTAATAACATTGAACTTTTTTTCATTCTAGTTATTGACGTGGGAAGGAATAAAGAAGATTAGAGATACAATTAAATAAAGCCCCTTCTTTTCTCTTTTTTCCCTAGAAAAAGGGAGGAAAGAGAAAGAATATTACATGCAACAGCTGTGAGAGTCGGGTTCAGGTTGGAATTAAATTAATATGAATTTCAGGTTTTGAACCCTTAGACGAGTCTCGCTTGGAGTAGTACTCTGTACTCTCCACTACTTGTAATGTCCATTTACTACTATAATGCCTACTTGCAACAATGCCCGCATTAAACGCCGATTCTTCCCATGCGACGCGAGATCTTTGGGGATGATTCTGTACTACAGTTTGGTGGCGGAACTTTAGGGCACCCTTGGGGAAATGCACCTGGTGCCGTAGCTAATCGAGTAGCTCTAGAAGCATGTGTACAAGCTCGTAACGAGGGACGCGATCTTGCTACTGATGCTGCTAACTCTCAGTTTAGTCCTACTTCTGATTCATTTTGTTACTAAAAAAGGAGGAGGAAACTTAGTACCAAATGCTTGGCAATCCTTGGTAGAGCTTATTTATGATTTGGTGCTGAACCTGGTAAATGAACAAATAGGGGGAAAAGGGATTTCCCAAGGATCTAAAACCGCAATCCCTTTTGGGGGCCAAATACCTCCGATCTCTACCGTAGGTGCCAAAGAAGAATGAAAAAAAGCCCAAAAAAAAGCAAAAAAGAACATAACCTCCGAAACGATAAACAGAATAAACCCATGTCCTTAACAGTCAGTTTTCAGCTTCTTGCGGTAATCAGAACATAAAAGACAATCATACCGACGAGGTGAGTCCCACCGTCACATCCCAATACCGCGCAGGCAAGTCCTTTGAAGCTCTCCTTTTTTACTAGTCACGACCACCATGGGATTGATGGCTTTTTTAGTAACGTCATTCTCTTAAATATAGTTTATTATATTTAGTATTTTCTTGTGCACCAAGTTTAGGCTTAGACAAATTGTAGTCAGTCAGATTATATGTCGGTTCTTTGAACTTATTAGGAGTGGTTGGAACTCAGATCCAGTTTAGGAGTCCCTGGAACTTGAATCCAGAATCTATGAAAGTTAATAGATGACTTTTGTTGGCTCTGTTCGTGTTATTTACTGTATGTTTTCTTATTTGCTGTTTCAATCAGCTTGATACATATCATAGTGATGGTACATTCGTTTGTTTTTATGATGTGATGAACATCAGCTAAAGTATTGCTTTCAACCGTATGGCTGTTTAAGAAATTTACCTGCAGTAAAACAATTATCTTTATAAACATGTACCTTTATTAAAGATAATTTTGCTACCTATTCCGTCTCTGGTTCCTGCATCTCGCTAGGTTCTATTTCTTGTAGAAGTTGGTGAAGCTTAATTCTATATTAACTCTGTTTCTATTTGTTTTTTCTCAATATGTATGAAAGCATCAGTGAAACTTTTCTTATTCCAGATAGTTATATACCTTTGAGCATTAATTTTGGGTAATCTTTGTGCTGAACAGAAGTTGCTAAAGAATTTACTGTGAGGGTGCGTTTATTGAGTTCTAAATCGGTCATCTTATGCATGATATAAAGTATCCAACCAATGCGATTTGCCTTAATCTATCAATATTAGCTCTTTAGAACAACTTAAATTCATCAAAAGGTTATTGGAGAATGGAGATCTGTTATTACTTATTTGATACCACTTAGATGGTTCATTACTGTGATCGCTGTAAACCCTTCATCTGCGCCTGTTAGGTCCTTGCTTATTGTGTCTTTCTGTTACTATGCAGGGGTAAAAAATGTACTTGTAAATGGTGTAATACATGAAGTTCTTCTTCAGGTTCCAAACATGATAAAAGACTTGCCTATATGCATGTTGTCTGATGAAGACTTCTCTAAGGTAATTAACATTTTTAGTTGGATCAGTCAAGCTATAGCTTTATTATAGTATAAATGGTAAGTCATCATGAACTTAAGAATGTTTCCAATGTTGGTCCGATGCGATGAGAAGTAATTGAAGCTGTTAAAAGGAAACTTAATCGTTTACTTGTAGGCACTAATCATCTGTTTATCAATGTTGGTGGAATATCGGTGAATTTATTTGTTTCCTTACTTATTGAACATAAATATATTTCTTTTCTTATAACACATTTAATTACTCTCTTAACTAATTTTTGAAGTACAATACATTTAAATTATTTTTAGCTAATTGTAACTTAAGTTTCTTTTCCTTTTCAACAAAAATATGGATTTACTACATATTATTTTATAAAAAAACAGTAAAACATAGTCAATTAGTCATTTGATTATATTACTGGAGAAAGCAAGTGATATCTTACGATCTCTCCGATTTTATTACACTGACCTTGAGAACCACCACTAAAAACTCAGATATCATAAATCCGTATGAATTATGATAATATATAAATGATTTGTTCAGCTGTGTCGTGCGGGTACCGTGGTAAGTTCTTTAGTATGCAGCAAGTCAACATTAATTGATTGGTTCACAATAAAAACATTATTTCTTTGGATAATCAAATTTAATGTAGAAACTTCTTTTGCGCCACCATTGACCACCCGCCAAAGCCAGCAGTTGGTGGAGCTGGCCGTCATTACCCTTAATCTCGTCTCTTCACTGAAAGTTAGATTTCTTTCTATCTAAAAAAGTTGAAATTTTTTCAACTTCCACACATTGCATGGGTGCAATTCTAGTGCAATAAGATTCTAGACCTAGTTTGCTTGTATATTTGATGGGTGAAAAAAACAGATAATAATTGAAATATTGTTAAACCAGAAAAGAAAGTAAGATCTAATTATTGCCAGGATACTCATTCTTACAAATCATCCCATATGTGATTTCCCTATGTTTTATTTCAACTCATTTGCAATTCTTTGCTCATGATCTTTCTAGAATCTCATTATATCTAAAGTATCTTAGCTAAAAAGGATCGTAATTCTTTCATTCCCTTCATACGTAACTTTTTTTTAATTACATTATCAGATAAAGTACATTGTCAAATATGCTCTGATTTGAAGGCTCTGCCTAGTGCCTTTTAAATTATTTACACTTGAGAAATGCGATTACCATATAATCTTTAACAGACATGATTAGTTGGTAAGCTAGGCCGACGTTAATTAGTTTCTCAAGATTTGTGTGAAAATTGAAGTTTCTAAGTTCTGTATATCTGAACTGGTTTATGCAAACATAAAACTAATCATGTTATCTGGCATTCCCATTATTCTTCCAGGAAGAATGCGAGGATCTATGTCAAAGAGTCAAGGATGGTTTGCTTAAGAGGCCTACTGTTGTTAGTTTTCCTCTCTTATTCAGTGTGGTACTTAACATGAAGAGGTTTTGTGATCTTTCACTTATTTTTTGATTCTTAAAACTCTCAATAATAGGTGGAGGTTGAACAGAAGACCCAAGTCTTGCATGAGGATATAATAAAACATGTACGTATTGCTCCAGCCTCCAGTGAACATTTAATCGGACTTTCCGTACAAAACTGTTTTAGTTTGTTGTACCGTGATCATAATATATAAAAACTTTGTCATCAATTTCTTGGATCTTAGAAATGATGATCTTTTTCTGATTTGAGTTTTATAGCATATGTACTTCGGTTATTCATATTCCAAATAGTCAATGCATAATACACAGGATAGCAGTTTCCAATTTGAAGTTTTATTTTACCCATCATTTTATTGCTAACTTAATGTTTATTTTTTTTCTTTTCCTACTCTAATTATATTATATTAGCTACACAATGAGTTTGTATTATAGCAAAATGATTTAAAACGTAACGCAACATAAGGTCTGAAGTTGAAGCATTTTATCGTCTTACGTTTACTTGCTTTGTCTTAGCTGTGTTTAAGTGAAGTTTTTTTTATTTTATTTTATGCAGTGGATTCCTAGAGAGCTTAAACATCTACAAAACCTTATTGACCGTGCCAATGAGAAAGGATGGCGCAAAGAATATCCTTTTGTGTAATATAATTGCTATTTTGCGTTACTGCAATCGTGTTACTTTTTTGTATTCCCATTTGTTTCTAGTAGTGTATTTGGAGATTTCTCCAAGTTAAGTTATACTTTTGTCTTGTCTCAACTCCAACCTGGGCCTGTGGTTAGTTAAAAATTAATTAAATTTATGCTATCATAATTATCTGAAAGAGCATAGATCTCACCTCATTTAGTCATTTTATAAATTAATAAACTCACTATTTATGTTAATATAATAATTTAACATGACTTGTATCTAGATTCTTGGTAAACCTTTACTTTCTTCAGTCCTTACGCTATTTGACTATCTAGAAAGAAAAAAACTGCTCCAAACACCATCAGAGGTATCAAAGTTGCTGGCTGATGTTCCAAACGTGACTGCAGATAAATTAGATCCTGAACTTACCCCACAGGAACAAGCAGAGGATATAAACGAGTTGCATCGTTCACCCACAACTCATAAGGATGTCTCACATCCTACTCTTGATGCATCAGGTTTGTTTGTGCATTTGCTTATAACAAATAGTTTACCTTGATATAATAAATTTTTTCTGACATTTTTATTTTTAAGTACCAATTTATGATATCATAAACATGTTCACGTGCATTTTATTGCATTGTTGAAACCTTTGGCTCCCAAATGAAGTATAGTTATACAGAATGACTGGTTTTGAGACTTCTGTGAGCATGTTGCTTTATTGTTCTCTTAATTTCCATTATTATCACCATGTTACATTCAAATCTTTCATTTCTGTCAGTTTGGAAGTTGTTTTGCAGTTTTCATGAGATATTACATAGTTACATTTAACTACTTATAAGCCATGGTTACAAGTGTTGCACTTATTAGCCTCATCTGGTTTATAATTTAATTACGATGGCTAATTCAGCTTAGCGTGTTTTTCTATTGGATCGAATCAAAAGTTAGCTTAAGGGAAGCGTGTGAAATGAGCTGAACACGTTCAACATATTGAAAGTTGTCAATAATTAAGTTAATAGGGGTGAACCTTTTACCCAAAAAAAAGGAGGCAATAATTATAGTGCTTACAGTCTTCTGGAATGTATTATATTAGAATTTTACTTATTATTTTTCTGATATCATAGTTTTTGCAACCATATTTAAATCATTATCTATTTAATAAAAACGGACAAAACAATGTTTGGCTGTGAACCTGATCCCATTTTAACCTGTTATCCAATCCGACTGCTCTGCTAGTTTTGTCACATATATTTGTTCATCGTAGTCTTTATCATTTACTGCAGTAATAATATAGCAAGAAAGATACTTAAATTTCAATGCACTCACAATGGTAATGCTTCTCCATTAACACGAGTTGTTTATATATGCAGAACATGAAGTGCCAGTTCTTGTTGAAGTCAAGGAAGGCAACGCAGGGCCAATGGAGAATGGGAGACCTGGAGAACACTTGACAGGCCTCCAGTGGGTTGAAGTCGAGCAGGTTCCCAAGACCAAAAATTCGGGTCAAAAGGCGGTCTTAAATGGCTCGGCCGGTGTAATTGAGTTAAGTGACGATGAAGAGGAAACACAGAAGCAAGAGGACCAAGAGGAAACACATAAGCAAGACAACCAAGAGGAAACACTGAAGCAAGACGACGAGTATGACTTCTCTTGTAAAAAATGGTTTTACCGAGACCCACAAGGAAAAATACAAGGACCTGTTTCAAGAACTGAGTTGAAGGTCTGGAGTGATGCAGGCTACTTCTATCCCGACTTTAAGGTATGGAAAGATGGTCAAACTCCAGATGATGCTATCTTGTTGACAGATATGCTTTCAGGGAATTGTAGCAAATGCTAGTAAATAGCATTTATAGGTTTTATGTCCCTTAGGGAACGTGTCATTAATTCATTATATCATCTTTTTGTTTGGAAAAAATATCATTTGATTCGAGTCATTATAGTTGGGCTTAATTTACTTCTTTTATAGTTTTTTTTTATATACTCCATGAGTTAGCAAATATTTTGGTTATTAAACGTAGAAGTGTTAACTTACATTAGTCTTTTTAGTCGTGCTTAATTTACTTCTTTCATAGTTTATATATATATACTCCATGAGTTACCAAATATTTTCGTTATTAAACGTAGTAGTGTTAACTTACACTAGTCTTTTGTTTTTGCCATAATAATACAATGTCTTAGACTTAATTATCAACTAGGGGTACAACACAATGTGGTGGTAGCCAGAGGCGGATCCAGAAATTTGTTTAAACGGGGCAAAAAGCTTACTTAGTGACTGATGAGCCTCGTAAGAAGCAATAAACAAAAGCAAAAAAAAAGTTTGCAAAACTATAACAGAATAGCCTTGAATAGCTTTAAAACAACCTCAAAAGATCCATGAAAATAAAAAAAAATCAAAAATACAACAAATTAGCAGCTTTAATACAATTAAAAAATCCGCCGCAAAATAACAATATTACAACCGCAAAAACGCCAAATTTGCAAAAAACAACCAAAACAACATCTTCAAAATAACCAATTTACCATCATAATAGAGCATTACAACAACAAAACAAAAAAACTAACCGGTAAACAGCCAAAATTTAAACAATAAAATATATATATATATTACAAAAAAATATTTCACCTATATCATTAGGAGATGATGAAAACGTTTCTTTTCTTATAAGATATTTTGCCATTTATCTAATAAAAAGTAGTAGCAAAATAATCTATATATTATAAATAAATATTATTTTTATTAAAGCAAGTAAAAATGATAAAATAATGAGAAAAAAAATAAAAATAAAATAGTTCCAACATCATAAGATAAATTTAATTTCCACTACATTCCACCTAAATAAATTTCTTCTTTTTATTAGGGTTTATAAATTATAGATTAAGTTAGGATTTTTGCTTACCTTATTCAAAATAGAGTCTCTAAAATAAAAGATAGTGAATTAAGATGTCATCGAGCAGTAGCAAGAAAAGATAAAAGAATTAGATATTTGAGTAGTTATTATTTTAGAATGAAATAAAAAAAAATAAAATAATTAGATATGTAATGTAAACTTGTTATCAAATTTGAAGTCATTTCTTCATGATCTAATTTTGCTAATCTGCCGAGGGCACATGAAATTTAGGCTTTGTGGGCTTTTTGTCCAAAAAAAATTACATAACAAAAAATGCATCTTTGGGCAGCCCATAAGGGGCATTACCCCCCACTAGATATACATTACATCCGCCCCTAGTGGTAGCAGTAGCGGTAGCGAATATTGTAGATAATTGATGTGAGTGTAATTAACGTTGAGAGGGTAATGTAGGCATTTTAGAATTAGATTACGTAATTATTGTAAAGATATGTAATGTTAATGGTATTGTGTAATTCATGGGCATAAGGGCAGTATGGATATTTCCAACATGAAAAAAATGTAATTTTCAACAACGATATAGAATTTTAATTTAAAGATAATCTATGTTGGGACAATGTAAAGATAAATTTAATGGTATAGATTTGCCAGAATTCCATTCATATGATTTCCATGTCGATGGGTATGAGTTCCTGCCTGTGTTTTTATTTTGTCGGTTTAATTGTTTAACTGATGTTGCCGCTTTAAAATTATTATTGACATTACACCATTCTAATTTAATTTAAGTTACTAAAATAACTCAAATCATTTCAAAGGGGTGTTTGGTATTGCGATTACAAAACAAAATCTGCGTTTTCAAAATAGATTATGCGTTTTCAAAACTGCATTTTGAAAAAGCATGTAAGCATGTAGGTACATGCTTCTCCAAAACTGCGTTTTAATAGTCAATAATCACTTTTTCATACAAACACTTTTTTAGATTATCTGCATTTTATAAACGCAATAATCATATTATTACTTTATAATGCAATCCCAAACACTCTCTAAGTTAGCATGTCTTTAGGTCCATTAAGATGCTTTAACATTCTACGACTAGGGAGTAGGAAGCTATGTAGTATGTACAACTTGTAACAGGTAAAGAATTTTACCTCAAAGACTAAGTCGATACAAATACAAATTGAACGTCGATCAAAATTTCAAAATAATTTAAGAACATAACGGAAGACTAATTGGATGAGTGTGATGCAAAAGTATGTGCAAAAGTATTAATTTTAAGTGTTTTTATTGTCTTCATTTTAAAGTACTTTTACTATAATGAATATAATGGACATGAGATGAGGGTCGTTAGTGGAGATGATCAAATATGAACCTTATCCACCTATAAAATATTGTCACTATTATTTTCCAAATTGTTGGGTTTAGAGTTGTGTGTGATATTCCAACGATCATTAATTCATTCGAAGAACCAATACTGAAGGAAGCGGAAGTGTTGGGAATGGATTCTTTTTGATGACTTGTCACTGACGTGAGTCGTTAGTGATTACCAGTGAAGAAGCTAGCGAGCCATGTGCAAGTATGAAGTCAAGATAAGTTTGATGACTCATCACCCATTTGTAGATGGAATTTCATAGGCATTAAATGTCAATGTACTTCACTAATACACAAGGACGGAGCCAGAACTTTTTTTGTCAGGGGGCAAATTTAAAAGTCTCTTATTATATTTATTAGAGTCATCTTTGAGGGGAAAAATTTTTTTAAACAAAAATTAACTCTCAACGGAGAATTTAGAAAAAATGGACCCTTAAAATAATTTCGTCTGGGTGCCAGTTATGAGAACATCTATTTTTAACTTGAACATTGTTCTTTGCAATTTTAGAGCATGTGATAAATTTTGATACAATTACCCAAACAAATAAAACACTTTCTTCAACTTTTATTTTTCAACTTCGTTAAAAATCGAAATAACTGAAGATTTTTACTTTACCAATAGAAGATTTTATCTCAAAACTAATGTTCCCAACATAAGTAACATACTTACAAAGAAGAGGCTTATGACAACGATGATGACATTTGTATGTATAATGTATATTCTGTTTATTGTTACGAGTATTATTTAGGAATAAAACTATAAATATACCTCTAAAAAATTACATTGTACCAAAATTGGAATGGGGGCAATTGCCCACACTGCCCCCATTGTGGAGCCGTCCCTGCAACGATGGTGACATTTGTATGTATAATGTATTTTCTGTTTATTGTTACGAGTAATATTTAGGAATAAAACTATAAATATACCTCTAAAAAAATTACATTGTACCAAAATTGGAATGGGGGCACTTGCCCACACTGCCCCCATTGTGGAGCCGTCCCTGCTAATACAATAGGGTAAAGTTGAGAGGATCTCAACCATTGGATTGAAATCAAAGGTTGTTATAATAGGGCACTTAATTTCAATTTAATGGTTGAGATCCTCTCAACTTTACCTATAAAGTTATAATAACTTTAGGAAATCTTAATCCAATACAATATTGACAACCACCTTCACAGCAACATCATGTTTTGAAAATCTTATTTAAACTTGTTATACTTTTATTAATACATTTAATGTGTTATATTTTAATATAAAGATACCGTGTGATATGTTTATTGTTACAGACGTGATGTGTTTGTTAGGTAGTTGTTAGATTGTGTTATATGGTGTTGATGTGGCACACAACCCTCGTATGATGGTGTGAACTAGGGATTAATCAAAAATCTCAAATTCCGATCCTTCTCTCGTATCGGTCCTAAAAGTTGGTATTAAATCCCAAATGGGACTGCGACTGGTATTTTTTTTTGTGGGATTCGAGATTTAGACCGAAACGGTACCAAAAAATTCTGTAATTTACGGGATTCTCTTAATATCGTTTTGATTTCATACCGATCCTGTTTTATTTGGAACTTAAACCGATATTAATTCTGATGATTTTCAAGACCGGCATTTTTGATATTAGGTGAAGACCAATAAAAGACGAGACTATTACACTGTATTCTTTAGTTAACTAAAGAATGGAAAGGAAAGGAGAGTGAAAGGAAGTTTTACTTCCTAATCACCTTAAAATTGAAAATGAAACTTTTAAAGCAAAAATAACTACCATTTTCTCCACTTCTTCTCTCCTTTCATTTTCTTTCGATATTATTTTAAAACTTAACAATGCCTTTATTATTTTTTTCCTTCTCAGTCCTTCTCTCACCTTTCTTAAAAAAAACTTAACAATGCAGTGTTAATGTTGTAAAAAGTGTCGAGTTTTTTTACATAATAATAAAGTTCAGCCAAAATTGAAAAAAAGAAACAATTGAAACAGAAAAGAGGGAAGAGAGAATGGGGAAAAAGAGAAAGAGGGAGGAAGAGAAACATCCCCGGAACAGATACTCGGACAACCCACCGGACTTTAGTGAATTAGCGTCTTTATACCCTTCATTTGGATCATACGTTTTTTATTCTCGAGATGGCAAACCAAAGATCGATTGGAAAGACTTCAATGCCACTCGTGAGCTCACCAGGGTTTTGCTCCTTCATCATCACTCCGTCACTTGGTATTCTTCTTATTCTTTTTTATCATCATATGTTACTTATTATGTATACATACTGTTTATCAGCATAATGATTTACCCTTATTTAAGTTTTATCTAAGTTTTCATCCACAATCTTGAAAAACTTATTTCTACAATTTTAGTCATCATTTTCATATATAGTTGTTTAGGATCTTACCCACTTGCACTCAAAGTAAAGTAGAAGGTTCCCTATTTTGACATCAAATTTGCCCGAAATAGTAGAAATTGATAAACATAAAACCACATTTGAGTACTAGAGTGCGTATGCTTTACGAATAGTTCGTTTGTTAATTTGAGCTAAACTACAAGTTTAGGTGGATTCCTGATGGACAGCTCTGCCCCACGGTACCCAATAGATCTAACTATATTCATTGGATCGAAGACCTTTTATCGTCTAACATCATTCCCAATACCCGACAAGACAATAGTCTCGTAAAAGGACTTGATATCGGTACTGGGGCCAATTGTATTTATCCTCTACTTGGTGCATCTCTTCTTGGTTGGAGCTTTGTTGGAACAGGTAGCTTGTTTTTGATTTCTTGTGAAGTCTTTTAATTTGTACTATCAGAATCATCAACATGTTATAGACATGATCTAATAGATGTTACTTTCGTTTAATTAATAACAGATGTGACAGATGTAGCTCTAGAGTGGGCCGACTGGAATGTTAAGAATAACCCACATATTTCCGAATTAATTGAGATTCGAAAAGTTGACTTTGAGCAAGAGCTGACTCATCAACACACAAACAGCATTGAAAGTAGTACGGATATAACGGGTAATACAGAGCATCCAAAACAAGCATCATTTGGAAATTCAAACAAGAGCTACAATGGGCCTCCGATACTTCTAGATGTTGTCAAGGAGGGTGAGAAGTTTGACTTTTGTATGTGTAATCCTCCTTTTTTCGAGACAATGGAAGAATCAGGGCTTAATCCGAATACATCTTGCGGGGGAACCCCAGCAGAGATGGTTTGCCCTGGTGGAGAACAAGCTTTTGTCAGTCGCATGATACAAGATAGCATTCAACTTAAACAATCTTTCAGGTATCACACATATAGATGTTCTTTTGTAGTCCGGAAAATGCTTCAAAAGCTGTTTTTTTTATGTAACTTTTTACTCTTATCTGTATTATTGTAGGTGGTACACATCAATGGTTGGAAAAAAATCAAGTTTGAAAAGCTTGACATCAAAGCTTCGTGAGGCGGGAGTTACAGTTGTTAAGACTACTGAATTTGTTCAAGGTCAAACATGTCGATGGGGAATTGCGTGGTCGTTTGTTCCTCCAATTAAGAAGATAATATCATCTCATGTGGCCTCAAAGAATGTCCTCACCTTCATGCTTGAGGTTTGCATATATTTCTCTAAAAACATGAACCGTTATATTTTACAGCACCTGTTACATTTTTTTTTACTTTCTAACTGTTCATTTATTGAGTTTGGAGAATCTGCATAGCTGCTTGAACTTGTAATTGATCAAGTCCATTATAATTTTATCTGCTTAAACAGATGTCATGATGGCATGCCAATATATATAAATATGTTATATATGTAAGAACACCATTCAATAAAAGATATAACAAGTAAATTAACTATTAACTAATCAATACAAGAAAGAAAAATAGAACAGAAACATAAAACAGAAAAGAAGAAGGCAAAACGGGATGAGGGTTCTGTTAAACAGAGGGGCCTTAAGACTGATTTCGGGCTACCTAAGTAAACCCGTCAGTTTCCCAGGGTACAACAGCCAAAGCAGTATGTACTGCCGGAGTAAACCAACAACCCGGAATTTACCTTCAAGAACAACTTGAAGAGAAGTGAAAGAGAAGAGTTGATGATCCAGATTTTTGAAGTGTTAGTGTTATATTTTTGTTGTTAATCTGATTCATATATATCAGATTTTCTTTAAGTGGAAGACACATGTTAACTTTAGAAAGTTAACAACACCTTAACACTAGGTGTCACTTGCTGAACTAAGGCAAGTGTTATTCCAGGTGTTAAACCAGGAATAAACCAACCCACTTAAGCCATAACAACAAAATACTGAGCCACCATTATGAGCCATGGAAGCCATAATCAAGCCACACCGAACTAGCCAAAAATAAAGACGGCTCAATAGCGGCTCGCGGCAATGCGAGCGTGCTAAGTGCGCCACTAAAACGCCACATTACGCCTCATCGCCCACGCCCCCGGTCTCGGGCGCGTCGGGTGCTTCGCACCCTCGCCCACTTGGGGTGTAGCCCCTTATAAGGAATTATAATTCCGACAACACTCCTCCTTATAAATACACTTAATGTTTATTCTTCTACCAATGTGGGACAAACTCACATTAGTTAATTACTCTTTCAACTCCTTTTAACATATCTATTAACTTGGATATTCTATGTTATTACATAAAATTTCCAACAATATATATATATATAGTTTAGTTTTCTTGTGAAAGTAATAATATGTCTTTTATGGAGTAATAGCTTGATAGTAGAGATTATTTGACTCTTTGCTAAATAAACTATGTTTTTAAAAATAGAAAATATATAGGCATTATTCTCTAATTATATCGGCCATGGTAATATATCATCCTGATTTTACAGTATAACTTTGCTTATGCTTCAGGGAATCCAACGCAAGTTCAGTGCATTTCATGTTCTCAACTCAATTGAATCCTTCTTTCAAGCGAGTGGTGCATCTAGTAATAAAAATGCTGCCTTATTTTTTATTGATGTAAGGCTAAAGGCTCAACTACATGTTAATTTAGCTAAAAACTTCAGCTATCTTTTCTCCTGTAAGTCCTTTGACTCAATATTTTGATGAAATTTAGATACACGCAACCATGTCTGACTGCAAAGAAATCTTGAAGAATAACTCTGGGAATTTGAAGGAAATTGAGTGGGGTGAGGGATTGAATGTTTTGCATTTTCGTGTAACGGTAAGTATGCTATTAGTTATCGATTATATCTTGCTGCTATTTGTGGATCCGTTTGTGATGATATTTTCTTTGCCTTGTTTATAGGTCTTTGAGCAGATTCCTGGCACCCTTTTAGTTAGAGGATCCTTGAAACCTGGAGAGACCTCCGTGCCAGGTTTTCTTTTGTTCTTGAGTAATATATTATTTAGATACTAAAATAATAATATTAAGTTTAAACATCTGAGGTTTACATAACACCCAAAAAAGAATGACTATGAAAGTGATAGCATGAATATGAAATTTATTAGCAGTTTATGATCAAGCGGAAATTAAAACTAATATTATTAGTCTGAATAAAAAATATGTAAATCTTGTCCCTGATGGTTTTGCTGCTGAAAGACGTTATCGTGTCACTTTTTTTTTTCAGGGTTACTTTCGTCAATATTCCTGCAGGTGGAAGATGCTTTGAGAAAAGAGTTTTGTCCAAAAAAGGTTTCTTCACAAATTTTGAACTAGTATCATGTATAATTTAGCATTCAACTCCTTTTATGACATATATTCATCAGAAAGAAATTTTCATCAATTTTTTTTTTCTCTATATAAGCTAATCAAACAACGCCTGCTTATGTTGATGAAGAAATTGTTTTAGATTTTCCTGTCATATGTACCACCCAATAGCCTGTAACTCTGTAAGGTATGTTGAGGGAAGTAACTGGTTCTAAACTTCTAATAGGTATCAATCTTGAGTCTTGACCCATCTGGTTATGAATAGGTGGATATAGGTGGCAATCTTGAGTCTTGGCCCATCTAGTCCTGAATAGGTTGATATGGGTTGTTTCACCTCTAATGGATCAAATGGGTAAAATGAAAATTGGTCAAATGGGTTACAAGTTTTCCAAAGAGTATTTTCAACGGATAAAATAATTTATTTCCAGTATTTTAGATTATTTCTGAAGTGCTATAGTATTTCTTATCATATTTGACATGCAAACTATTTTGGGAAATCTAGGAAGTTGGGCTAAAAGTGTAGTGGGTCAATCAAACCATAGCCCAACTGTTTCGTCCCATGAAAAATTTATATGTTTTGATCCATTGCCCTATATCGACCCAACCGTTTGGTAACGTGGTTGTTGATAGTTGCCTGCACTAGCACTTTGGTTTATGTGACCTGAGCGAAGGCTCGAGTTGCTTGGACGCTAGAGTAGGGGGCACTATGTTAGGTTGGCTTCTCTTCAATTCTTGCCCTTGTAAACCCAATGCAACCATCAACAAATTCCTCATCTATGAAATTTATGGATAAAATCTGGAGAGGATGGGCACAAATTTGTGCATTAAACAATCTTTTATAACCATGAATCTGGTTGGTAACCGGTTTCACACACACAACTGGGTTATCAGTCTAGGGTGTTACAGTATTCTCCACTCTGTAGAAGAATTTTCAGGAAGTGGCAGGTTGCTGTTGACTCAAATACTTCATATTACTCTTGAACTTTGTTGCTGGTAAAGTGGTAAATCAGTGTTGATCCAGTTATCCCTCAAGTAACCTGAACTCCATAACAGGCACCCCTCTTTTAGCTCTGGTATCTGGGGCTTCCAAATACATGAATCCGGTTGGTAACCGGTTTCACACACACAACCAGGTTATCACTTATCAGCCTGGGGTGTAACAGTATTCTCTATTCTCCACTCTGTAGAAGTAATTACGGGAAGTGACAGGCGGCTGTTGACTAAAATACTTCATAGTTCTCGAACTTTGTTGCTAGTAAATCAGTGTTGATCCAGTTATCCCTCAAGTAATCTGAACTCCATAACAGGCATCCCTCACTTGGCTCTGGTGATCCTGGGCTTCCAAACAAATTGGTAAGATCTCTGCTATTCGTTTTTCAAAGGTATGGTCATCTGGATGGATCAACAACTCCCCGAGTTGTTCTTCCAATTATTTCTCAAATGCTGGTGGATCCTTGTGGCCGAACTTAGTCCAGATCTCAAGAATTACAATGTCTGATTCAGTTTCATAAACAAACCTATTATCATCTTCTATGATGACATCAACCCCGTATGTTGTCAAAATCCCATGACAGACGCTGCCATTCTCCTTGAATATCAAAGATACGGGCCCCGCATAAAAGTGTTGGCGAATAGATAGAGACTGGCATTGAGCAAACGTGCGGGTAACAATCATGATGCCGATCTTGTCAGTGGCGCAATTGTGGGTTCCGGGCGACACAATGCTGTTGATATGAACTTTCTCAGGGTCAAGGCCCGACATCCAGTTTTTCTGATCAGATGGATGCCAATCACATCCGGTGTACGCACATCCACATTTTTCTTGGAGTTTCTTTAGTCTTACTCCTTCGGCAATGACTGCTTTTCGACGTTGGATCTGTAGGTTTAGACTGTCAAATATTAATGATGGCATAATGGCCGGGGAACCATAAGCTATTGTAATGTGCTGGTAATTGAAAGGTAATAGTATAGGGCCACTTTTTGCAATAAATATCTAACACATTAACTCTTCAGTAAGAGTTTAAGAAAGATTAACCGAAAACATTTCAGGTCAACTTGAGCTTAGCCTTTTCCAACTTGTGCCTTTATAAGGATGTTGAAACATTAAAATCTCATACTTAAGTGTTTTGGTCATATCTACCAGTAGGACATGTCCTTGTGTAACCAGAAAAGGAATATTGATGCCATGGAAACTACTCTTATTCTTGACGGTTTCTAAATTAGTTCTTTCGCTTAGCAGATTGCTATTTTTTTTCTTCTCATTTGGGTTTGGATCTTTACATGTATAGGTAAATTAGAGATCCTTTGGGAGGAATTATGGAACTTGCAAACTAGCGATCTAAGAGGAATGTTGTACTTTGAAGTTTCAACCAGGTATAATCTTAGAGTTTATTGTATTTAAAATGGGTCATATCAAATAAATTTAGCTGATAGTTAATTGACCAAATAGTAGCCATTGAGAGACTTTTTTTTTGAACATTTCACGGCTTTGCGTGGTTAGAGTTTTCTTGGGTTGCTTTATACATTCTATCTTTATCTGAAAGACTTCATATAGTTTTCTTTAGGTTGTAACTATTAGTATCTATGCTTGATGGCATAATGGACAGGTGGTACGGGTTGTGTAATATTTCAAAACGGTTTCCAGAGTAAGCAACTCTACACATAGTGGTTGTCAAGGAGGTGTTAAAATATTTATTAGTAGTTTGAAGCTATATTTTAACTTTGTTAGATTTTATCTATACTATCTTGTAAAATCTATTTTCCTTCTCTTTTTGGAAAGAGTTAGAGTAAAGGGACATGCGAAATGACCCAATTGCCCTTAATGAACCCCCATTTTGAAAAAACTTGATTTAAATTATCCAATTGCCTTTCCTAAATCTTCTAAAATTTCTTAATTACCACCTTTACATCAATTACATTTAAATTAACTTACACCACTCGACACCGCCATCGCCACCAAGTTGCCAACACCGCCAAACCGCGTTGGCTCCACCTCTGCCGCATTGCACGGGTACCCTTTTAGTTAATAAAAATGCATATTAGTTTCATTTTTTTCATGTCTCGGTGCTATTTATTCAAAGTTCTTGCGGGTGTATGTCTGCAATGAAGATAGATGGATTTATGAGATCTTTTTGTTCAATATAATTGATATTGTATTAGGTAAAGGGTTTCATGGCCAAAAGGATGTGATAAAGTTAAACTTTAATAGTTCATAATGTGGAATCCGGATTTTTCAAGAGGTATTAAGGTATTGGTTTTTTGAGTATGAAATTACTCATTAGGGTTAGAAAAATGGCTAATGCAAGTTGTTGGCTGGTTATTTGATTATATACAGTTATACAATATTGATAAAGAAATGATCCAGTATGTGGTTAGTGATGATGTGAAATAGCACGTGTACCAAGGGAAGCTTGCGATGTTCCATTTTGTTTATAAGCTGTATGATATCATGTTTTGATTTTGGTTTGCTTGTCAAATTTAGTAGTGGTTTTAAACTTTTAATTAGCACATCTTAGTCTGTTTTGGTATGGTCTTTAGAGTTCCAATTCGTGATATGGATTATGTTGTTTGGGGTGGTTATTAATATGACTTGCCTATTATCCTAGAATCATTTAAATATAGTCGGTTTTTTATTTTAGGAACATTTGTCAAATTCATTACATTTTAATATTTATTAGTCCACAAATAATAACAGTCACAATATCTAACGGACGGGTATAGAATTCACAATACCATGAACAAAGAAACGGATCCAAACACAACAGATGAGTACATGATAAAGAAAGTTAAAAAAGATACTGTAGAACCTGATAGAAGAATAGTCTTGGACATAACATACTCATATACATTAAAAGACATCTGAATTGGGAATGATGAAAATAAACAAAAACACTTGGATGAGATTACAATAAACTACCATATACCTAGTAAAAGCTGAAACCAAATACGTGTGAATTAACTGCTTATTAACTGAAGTAGAGCAAGTCATCAGGCACCCATACAAGACTCGGTCTTCATTATTTTATGAATACTACACACATGACACATACAACAATTAAGTCAACAAATGAGTCTGATATCACATACAAATCACCCTTGTATTGTTAGGTTTTCCAGGTTGCTCGGCCGGCGATTAGCAGAAGTCAACAACGGTGGTTTCATCAGTTGTTTCCCAACAAAAACACCAATGGTGACACTTGCAACCACATACCATAGGATCAGACCCCCATTCACCAAATGGTTCACAAACTTCCATCCTTGCAGCTTTTCTTCATTATCTGGCGTTGCGGCTTCCATTCCACACTTATAACTGTAAGCGGTGGCAGTAATCGTAGCAAACATAGTCAGCGTCAGAAGAAATGAGAAAATCCGCCTTTTCAAGGATACACCAGAAAGCAACAAGAACATTGTGGTTATAGAAAATGCAAATGATATTGTGTTGGCAGTGGTGAAACGTCTATACTCCTCGTAAGCTACATATGCAGCAATGGCTTGTCCGGCTTCATATGCAATTTTAGCACCATTGGCGTGGGCTTGTCCAGGGTTATACTCAGTGGCGCCATTACGATACTTTGTTTCTTGGTATGACCCACCAGGTGGGTTTATGCCCGCCTGGTAGTTCATGGTAGCAATGACCGATGCTGCTACCAAGAGAGCATCCGCCCTTCTTTCCGCCATGGGATCATCGACTTCTTCAATACAGTGCTCCCACAACCGCCTAGCGGCGCTAATTAGCGGTGACTGCTTTGTAGATGATGGTGGTAATTGTTGTGTTGGAAGCATTATTGGAGCTATTTGTTTTGGATGTTTGTTTTTAAAGCATTGGCGCTAAGCAGGAGGGAGTATTTTACTGTTTGTTTTTAAAACATTAGCGCTTAGCAGGAGGGAGGGTGCTTTTATAGTAGTAATGTAGATAGTCTGAGTCATATTTTACTGGTTCTTTTTTTTTTTCTTCCTTATTTCTTTGCGGCTGCTTAAGGTTTTTCTATTGTTTGTTTTAACTTTATCTTTTGAGAACCGTCAATAATAAGTAATGAATTATTCGAATAAAAATAGCTGGGAATAGGCTAAAGATTTTCAAAGTGAGGTTTTGTTTGAGCTTTCACTGTTTTGAGGACAATGACCATTTTGTAAATGTGATACATGTTGAGAAATAGGAATTTAAGGATACCAATACCAGAGTAACAAGAAAACTAATTAATTAAATATAGAGTTTTGTTAATGATATTAGTTAACTTGATGCATTAAAATTTGTACTTTGTCTTACGAAAATTCAGAGGACGGTTATTGATATATAAAGTACTACTTTTTATGCATGTAATAAGATGTTAATGACAACCCTTAGGGCTGTCATTATTATTTTTCTTAAATATATACTTATTATTGATCTTGTTTGCTTGCCTTTCTGTTTATAGTTATTTAGCTAGATTTTAGGCTCACGTCTAATACACGAAGCTTACGACATTATCAATGTTAGATGTTAGTTTATTATAGTTTAAATCTTAATATACTACTTTGAGTAATAAAAAATTTAATTTATAGTACTTCTCGTTATATTTCAGTGGTTCAGTACCAGCTTTACATGTCGGAGATTTCGAGTTCGAGACATGAGAAAGACATTTAAAGGAATTTCACAAATAAAGTCATCTAGTGAAGCAAGTTTGAGTCCTGCAGATAGGGCATGATCTTATCCCAACTAAATGTCGTGCCTTCAGGCGGTTTAGTTGAGACTTTCTCCTCCTACTAGGTATTAAGGGTGAGGGGCTCTCTAGCGTGGACCCAGTTAAGACAACGTAAGTTAGATCCCCTATTGCGAGCAAATGATTCACACCTTTTAAAAAAATAGAGAGTTATATATCAACATTTTGAGTTTTATATTAAAATAACTTTTGTAAAAATATGTTCAGTGAAGTTGTTTATTGTTACATACTTAATGATATTTGAAATATTACAAAATATAGTATGTTCGTCAAAACTGTAAATTGTGACATACTTAGCGATATTTGACCATTAAACAATAATCATAATAGGTAACTATCATTTTATTTGCTTTATTGTTACAAATGATGCATTACATTCTTATTTTACACTATTAGTGTGACAACCGTCATTTGAGCGTATTTTCCGAAACACTTTCCGGTCATTTTAGTTCGTTTAGTTTATGTACGTCATTAGTCTTTAAGACTTTATCATGGAATAAACGGGATTTATATTTTTATTCGGGCATTATGAGCATTTAGACTTTAGAAAAATAGTACGTGGACTCGAGAACAGGAGAAATGCTAGTTGTCTTGTGGAAATGCCAAATTAAGTAAAATACTTCAAATTAAATCAACTAAAGATTTAATAAACATATATATACATGTTTATAACCATTGGAAAGCTATTGAAAAGTTACATTCAACTATGTTGACAAAATAAATTTATGTGTCGTGAGTCTTCATGAATTATCTAGTTAAATGGAAATTTGGGAGGGTCAAATGTTGGTCAAAATTCGGCCAAGGGGTGGAAGGGGTGAACAGAACCCTAACTTCCTTAACCTAATTCCTCATTTCTCCCAAAACTCACCCGCACTCCTCCCTCTCTCTATTTTTGGCCGCCCCCTTTCTCCCTCTCCTCTCCAAAATTCGACCACCATACAACCACCACGAACCACCATCCAATCTCCATCTCCTTCTTTATTTTCTTTGTTTTTGGGTAAGTTTTGTTTAGATATTTGAATCTAAACGGTTATTCTTCTTAATAACCACGGATTTTCTTTTATTTATACATATAGATTCGGCTGTGTATATATATATCTATATAGATCCGAAAAATTCATCTTTGGGTATATATATAAATCGGTTTGGGTATGTATGTGTTGGTTCATGTATTAATCCGAAAAGTTTTGCAAATATATGTATAAATCGGTTTTGAGTGTGAATATATGGGTTTAGATCCGAAATATTTAAGTATGTATATATATATATTTCCGATTGTTTGGTGTTCTTGGCTATGAACATACCCGAAAACCTATAGATCCGAGATCTATAGGTCCAGAAATCCTTAAATCCGAAAAGATATGTCCAAAATCTTCTTGAATCCGAAAACCTTGAACCGAAATCCTTGAATCTGGGATCTTTGTTCCGAAATTTCTATACTATTATCTATACTTTTTGATTATATATACGTATATATGATTGTAGATCCGAAAACATGGATTTAAAACCCATGGAATCCGAAATCTTGTTAAATCAGAAAATATATGAGTTGTCTTGGATGTTTTCGATCAGCCCTAGCTTAGATCCGTGACGTATTTAGCGATTTTTGGTCTTGAAATTGTGTTATGGTGCATTCTTGCGACGGGACTTAGCCTTGTTCTTGATTTTCACGGCCGTCAACGCCGGTCAAACCGGTCATAAAATGTTTTTGGTTCAAAATTTGATTCGGGTTGTATTTTGGTGTTTAGATCTTGATTTTTGTTTGGTCAACGTCGGTCAAACTGTCGGTCAAACTTGGTCAATGACGGCCTAATGATAAGGATTAGGGTTTGGATAATATTTTGGTATTTTAGTTAAGAATTAAAGTATTTAAATAAAGATAAATTATATTTTAATTACTTTGATTCATGTTTATAATTAAATCCCAAATTTTCATAATAATGGAATTAATATGGATATATATATAATTATATGAATAAAGACTTATTAGACGATATACCAATGACTACTTTTAGAACAAGATACGGACATTTTGAGTTCATTGTGATGCCTTTTGGATTGACTAACGCTCCGGAAATATTCATGGATTTGATGAATAGAGTGTGTCGACCGTATTTGGATAAGTTTGTAATTGTGTTCATCGACGACATTCTAATTTACTCAAAGACAAAGGAAGAACATGCTGAACATCTAAGAAAAGTACTGGAATTACTGAGAAAGGAAAAACTGTATGGAAAATTTTCTAAATGTGAGTTTTGGCTTGATGAAGTACACTTTTTGGGACATGTCCTGAGTAAGGATGGGATACACGTGGATCCTAGCAAGATGATTCAGTCAAGAGCTGGAGAACACCAGAGACACCGACTGAAGTCAAACAATTCCTTGGACTGGATGGCTACTATAGAAGGTTCATCGAGAATTTCTCTAAGATTGCGTTGCCGCTTACGCAATTAACTCAGAAGGATAGGCCATATGTTTGGGGTGAAAAACAAGAAGCAACGTTTCAAATCTTGAAGGATAAGTTATGTAATGCGCCGATTTTGAGTCTGCCGGAAGGATCTGATGACTTTGTAGTGTACTGCGATGCATCGGGTCAAGGATTAGGTTGTGTGCTCATGCAAAGAGGCAAAGTGATTGCTTACGCCTCACGACAATTGAAGGTCCATGAGAAGAATTACACAACTCATGACTTGGAATTAGGAGCAGTGGTGTTTGCATTAAAGTGTTGGAGGCATTATTTGTATGGAACCAAGTGTGTAATTTACACGGATCACAAGAGTCTACAACATATTTTCAATCAACAAGATTTGAATATGAGACAACGAAGATGGCTTGAGTTACTCAGTGATTATGACTGTGACATTCGTTATCACCCGGGGAAAGCCAATGTAGTGGCCGATGCCTTAAGCCGTAAAGAAAGGGTTAAGCCTAGACGGGTACGTGTTATGAGTATTACAGTACAAAATAGTGTTAGAGACCAAATCATTGAAGCACAGTCAGTAGTTATTGGCGATAAAGATCTTCTTAAGAAGGAACTACGAGGAATGGAACAATATCTGGATAGGAAAGACGATGACGGCTTGTATTTCGTGGACAGACTATGGGTTCCTTCAGCTGGTGATTTACGAACATTGATATTGAACGAAGCTCATAATACAAGGTATTCGGTACACCCGGGCACCGACAAGATGTACTATGATTTGCGTGAGTTATATTGGTGGCCTGGCATGAAGATAGTGGTTGCTGAGTTTGTAAGTCGATGCTTGACATGTCTACAGGTGAAAGCGGAACATCAAAAGCCTGCGGGATTACTTAGACAACTAGAAATTCCTGAATGGAAGTGGGAGAACATAACTATGGATTTCAATACCAAACTACCTAGGACGAAGGAGGGTCATGATATGATATGGGTGATCGTCGATAGATTGACAAAGTCTGCTCATTCCCTAGCCATTCGTGAAAAAGACCCCACAGAGAAATTGGTGAGGAAGTATGTAAAGGAAGTCGTATCGAAACATGGCGTACCAGTTTCGATTATTTCAGACAGAGATACTCGCTTTAATTGTCAGTTTTGGCGAGGGTTTCAGAAGGCTTTTGGGACTAGGATATACATGAGTACGGCGTACCATCAACAAACTGATGGTCAGAGTGCACGTACTATTCAGACTTTAGAAGACATGTTGAGAGCATGTGTCTTAGAGTTTGGTGGTAACTGGGATGACCATCTACATTTGATAGAATTCTCTTACAACAATAGTTATCACGCGAGTATTAATATGGCTCCTTTCAAGGCATTGTACGGACGGAAGTGTAGATCACCTGTCGCATGGTCTGACTTTGGCGATATCCAGTTGGTTGGACCTGAGCTTATTGAAGAGGCTGCCGAGAAAATAATTCAGATTAAAGAGGACTTAGATTAGCACGTGAACGACAAAAGAAGTATGCCGACGTCAGACGTAGACCTTTAGAATTCAATGTTGGGGACCGTGTACTTCTTAAGGTTTCCCCTTGGAAAGGAGTGGTTAAATTTGTCAAGAGTGGAAAACTTGGACCTAGATTTATTAGACCTTTTGAGATACTAGAAAGAGTTGGCGAAGTAGCTTATCGATTGAGACTTTCAGAAGAGCTTAAGGGAGTTCACGACGTATTTCATGTGTCGCATCTTCGAAAATGTCTAGCTGAAGAAGATCGTCATGTGCCTATGGACGAAATCCGGATTGACGATAAGTTGAATTTTGTTGAAGAGCCTTTAGAGATTGTGGATCGCAAGGTGCGGAAATTAAAGAAAACCAAGTATACACTTGTCAAGGTTTGATGGAATTCAAAGAGAGAGCCTGAGTATACTTGGGAACGGGAAGATCATTTCAAGACAAAATACCCCTAATTGTTTAATGGGACTAGTTCGAGTTGAATTTCGGGACGAAATTCTTTTAACGGGGTAATGCTATGACAACCGTCGTCTGAGCGTATTTTCCGAAACACTTTCCGGTCATTTTAGTTCGTTTAGTTTATGTACGTCATTAGTCTTTAAGACATTATCATGGAATAAACGGATTTATATTTTTATTCGAGCATTATGAGCATTTAGACTTTAGAAAAATAGTACGTGGACTCGAGAATAGGAGAAATGCTAGTTGTCTTGTAGAAATGTCAAATTAAGTAAAATGCTTAAAATTAAATCAACTAAAGATTTAATAAACATATATATACATGTTTATAACCATTGGAAAGCTATTGAAAAGTTACATTCAACTATGTCGACAAAATAAATTTATGTGTCGTGAGTCTTCATGAATTATCTAGTTAAATGGAAATTTGGGAGGGTCAAATGTTGGTCAAAATTCGGCCAAGGGGTGGAAGGGGTGAACAAAACCCTAATTTCCTTAACCTAATTCCTCATTTCTCCCAAAACTCACCCTCACTCCTCCCTCTCTCTATTTTTGGCCGCCCCCTTTCTTCCTCTCCTCTCCAAAATTCGACCACCATACAACCACCACGAACCACCATCCAATCTTCATCTCCTTTATTTTATTTGTTTTTGGGTAAGTTTTGTTTAGATATTTGAATCTAAACGGTTATTCTTCTTAATAACCACAGATTTTCTTTTATTTATACATATAGATTCGGCTGTGTATATATATATCTATATAGATCCGAAAAATTCATCTTTGGATATATATATAAATCGGTTTGGGTATGTATGTGTTGGTTCATGTATCAATCCGAAAAGTTTTGTAAAGATATGTATAAATCGGTTTTGAGTGTGTATATATGGGTTTAGATCCGAAATATTTAAGTATGTATATATATATTTCCGATTGTTTGGTGTTCTTGGCTATGAACATACCCGAAAACCTATAGATCCGAGATCTATAGGTCCAGAAATCCTTAAATCCGAAAAGATATATCCAAAATCTTCTTGAATCCGAAAACCTTGAACCGAAATCCTTGAATCTGGGATCTTTGTTCCGAAATTTCTATACTATTATCTATACTTTTCGATTATATATACGTATATATGATTGTAGATCCAAAAACATGGATTTAAAACCCTTGGAATCCGAAATCTTGTTAAATCGGAAAATATATGAGTTGTCTTGGATGTTTTCGATCAGCCCTAGCTTAGATCCGTGACATATTTAGCGATTTTTGGTCTTGAAATTGTGTTATGGTGCATTCTTGTGACGGGACTTAGCCTTGTTCTTGATTTTCACGGCGGTCAACACCGGTCAAACTGGCTGGAAAATGTTTTTGGTTCAAAATTTGATTCGGGTTGTATTTTGGTGTTTAGATCTTGATTTTTGTTTGGTCAACGTTGGTCAAACTGTCTGTCAAAATTGGTCAACGGCGGCCTAATGATAAGGATTAGGGTTTGGATAATATTTTGGTATTTTAGTTAAAAATTAAAGTATTTAAATAAAGATAAATTACATTTTAATTACTTTGATCCATGTTTATAATTAAATCCCAAATTTTCATAATATTGGAATTAATATGGATATATATATATAATTATATAAATAAAGACTTATTAGACATATACAAATGGCATTTCCTAAGACACTAGTATAAAATATGGACTTGTGCATTTAAGTAAGTACTTACTGGATGACTTGTGGATAATGTAGGACTGTTGGACAGATATTGAGCGTGTTTCAGGTGTACTGACTGTTCCTGTTCTTGTACGTTGAATTAGGATACTTATACTTGTGTTGCTTTCAGGTGAGTTTCGTAGCCCCACTTTTTACATGTTTTGGGGTGAAAAGTATACTTGTTCTTTTTAAACAGTTTTGTCAATTTCTGTTTATGTTCGGTATTGAGCCTGTGTGTATAGAGTTACTTATGTCATTTGATGTGCTTCTGTCTTGTTGTATGTATGTGATTATGTGTTTGTTGTTGTGCTTAATGACGTGCTTAATTGACGTGCTTTTTGTATGTATTGGAGACTTTAGACTTTGAGACTTTGGACTAAGGCAGGTACCGTAAGGCCGGACTTTAGACATTGAGACATTTGGACTTATTATGGCGTAACTCTGCTCGTTATATATTGAACACTTACTGTTTAGACTTAAAAGAATCGACAAAAGACTTATTTCTTTTACTAGACCTTTGACATAAAACCTACGAACTCACCAACCTTTGTGTTGACACATTTTAGTATACTTTTCAGGTGCTCAGGCTAATCAGGAATAAAGACTGCTATGCTAGGCTGGACTTCGGAGATTAGTGCTCATTAATTGTCAGACTTTAAGGCTACATGCCTTGGATTATTTCTTTTTGAGCTTGGTTGTAATAAGCTATTTTGGCACTGTCATGACTTGAACTCATACTTTTGGGAATATATTTATTATATTCTATTTCATATAGCAATGTCTATGTAATTCCATGTCGTGCTGTACTAATCATGACACCTCATGTTTTCGCCAATGGTGGGGTGTTACAATTAGAAATAATATTCTATTTTTAGATGAAAGATATTTTAAATATCAATTAAAATATGACAATATTACATGTTTTTCCTATAATGTATAATATTTTTATATATGCTTTATTTTGTATATATGTGTCATGACAATTGTTAAACATTTTAATAAAAAAAAATAATAGTACAGTTACTCTTGAAGTCTTAAAAAATTTACATTAAATTTTATCTATATTGAATTAAATTTTGTTTTGAACGACATTCTATTCTACCCCTATTTCTAAATTACACGTATGCCTGAAAACTAGGACTACCGAAAACCCTTAATCCACCCTCACAAATGTGATAAGTGGGACTCGATCCCAGGTGGATCCTCCCAAGGTCAACTATTGGATATATATTAGTTATTATTCTGTGGGAATATATATCGGTTATTATTCTAGTGGATAAATATTGACGATTATTCTATCCGATATATATTAACTATTATTATTTATTTATTGTATTATTATTATTGGGTAAAAAGTGTAAATTTGGTATGGTAAACAAAAAAGTGTAAATTAAAGTACAAATTGAAAACAAAAGTCAAATTTAAGAAATTGAAAGATGTGATTGTTCGATAAGCGATTAGAACAAATGTACTTTAGTATAATAAAAGATTAAACTATAATAGATTCACTAGGAATAGACATGTTCGATGGACGAGCTAAGTGTAGTATTTTGTCTTATATAATATTAAACAATCAAAGGAAGGGGCATTGTCCCCGCCGTACCATCCACGCACTCTGCTGAGACAAAACCAAGACCAGTAAGGTGCTAGCTGCTTGTATATGTTTCCAAAAAAAAGAAACAAGAACAATTTAATAATAAAACTGCATATAGTTTCATTTTTTTTTTGTCTCATTGCTACTCAATTCATAGTTCTTGCGGATGTATGTCATAACCGAAGATAGATGGATTTATGAGATCTTTTATTTCGATACAATTGATATCGTGCTAATGAAGGTCAGTACAGCTGGTTAGGGGCACTCTCGGTTTTACCTAAGGTATTGAGTTCGATCCTTAGGGATGACAAAACCTTAGGAAAAAATCTTAAGGTTTTGCCTCTAAATACATGTAACGAGTCATGGTCAACGTCTTGTTGTCAATAGTACGTGCAAGGCTTCACCATTATACGGTGAGGTTTTCTCGATATCGTATACTCATTGAATTTAAAAAAAAATAATACACTTGATATCGTATTAGGTAAAAGGTTTCATGGCTGTGATAAAATTAAACTTAAATAGTTCGTAATATGGAATCTGGATTTTTCAAGAGGTATTAAGGTATTCTTTTTTGATTATGAGATTACTCATTAGGGTTAGAAAAATGGTGAATGCAAGTTGTTGGCTGGTTATTTGATTATAAACTAGGTATTTTGTAGCTCTCGATGGGCGGTTTTCATTTTCAAAAGCTTATGTGTTGATGGGTCAGGGGTAAAGAAAACCGCAATTTTTTTCAAGAGAATATGTAGTTTTCATTTGGTTCAAAATAAAACCAATATAAAAAAATCGAGTTGCACCGTGTTCGTTTTCCGTTCACTACAAGGATGATCATTATCAATCTCAAAAATATTATTTTCAATATCAAAATATATAGAATAACTGTCCCCGTTACTATCTTTAACTAAAAAAGTATCATCGGAGATGAAATTCCGAATGTCCTTCACGCCAAAATAAAAAGATCAACATTACTATAATTCTCATGACCACTCCAACTCTGAATGTTTTTATCCGTATCATTTATCTTCAGATCTTTACTTTTGTCGGCATTTTCAATAGGACGAAGACTGCCCGTTGATTTACTTAGCCTACATCCGTGTTCCAACTCCTTCTTAAATAACGTCGAATTGAACCACCAGCTTTTCATAGAGTTTTCTTGCTCCATATTTGCATGAAAATACAATAGATGAATAGTCATTCGACAAAAAAGAATTTATTTGATATTTAAATATCCGATTTTCTACCAGAATACACATATAGATACAAAATTAAAAATTATTACTAGAATTATTAACTAATATAAGGAAGGAGTGTGAGTATTGGAAAAAAAAGATTAATTCTCTTCTACGAACAATTTTTTCGTAAAATCTCGTCTAATTTAATCTTCTAATAACTAATAATAAGTTAAGTTTCTAGTACAATACAGAACAAAAAGGACAATATACAGGATGGGTAGAAAAAGTTGTGATACCTGTCTCGATCCAAGGAAACTACAGGAATATCCCAATCCTAAGGATCCATAGGATTAATTGCGGATCCAACACAAAAATAGAACGATTTGAGTTCTTTAGTCTTCGAGTTTTTATTTGAAATTTTATATATCTATCTATATCTAATCTATATAAGTATGTATCTATATCTATTCTATCTAAAATATATGCATGGTGGGTTCGGCTCAATCCTAGACAATACCACAATGATAATCATGTTTACTCCAAAAAATAACGAAAAGACAAAATGTTATAAAAAAAAAATCTAAAAAACAAACCAAAAACAAAACTACAACAAAATGTTAAAGGAATAAGTTTTTCAGAAAAAAACTTCTTATTACAAAAAAAATGTTGAAAAAAATCAAAAGTATAATGAAAACAAAAAGATTTTAATGAAATTTATTTAAAAAAAAAAATAAGTTACAAAGAGCATGTAAAAAGAAACACAAAATGTTAAAAGAAAACCTCAAAAATAAGATCAACATCAAAGTAAATGTTAAAAAAAAACTCAAAATTCAAAACAAAACAAAAATTGCAACTAATGTGAAAAAAAAGTTACATATAAATGTAACGCCCCACATTTTAAAACTCCTTTTTTATGAATTTATAAATTTTCATTTAGTAATTCAAAGATAATACCTAATATATATATATATATATATATATATCTATATATTTATTAAAAGAGTAGTTAATCGAGCGTTTTTAGACACTCTTCAAACCTAAAACTATCTTCAAAGATTGCCACGTAGGATTCTATCTTACATGGCATCTCCATATTTTTTTAAATAATATTTGACCATTAATTATTATATACAAACTATATATATATATATGTAAAATTAAGGAATCAAATCCTTACATGGAAGTAAAAAACCGTATAGAGAAAACAAAATCATTGCATCCATCAAGTTATATATTATCAAAATTTTTATTATAGGAATTTTAATATTTCAAACTACATAGATGATATCACAAATCAAATCAAAACATCACACCGATATCCACTCTACTATCAAATCACATATTTTTTTCATCGTTCTACACAATAAAATTAAATCTGTAAGTTTTTTTAGTGATTCTGAAATATATTTATTATTCTTTAGGTTTTATTTTCTTAGTTTTAGTTGATTCATAATGTGTATATGTGTTTTGAACTTTTGATAATGAAACAGACTCCTAATTTTTATGAAAAGTGAGTTATTATATTTATGTGAATCGGTATATAACTCTTCTCGATATACCCTTATTTTTGTCAGGTTCAGTCTTTTCATGAATGTTCGGTTTATTGATGTTACGGATTACACATGTTTGTTTCTTTCACGGGTAGTAATTGTTTTTAATAAAGACATTCATGAGTTATGATTATAGTTATTCCTAATCAAATATGATGTTGAGAGAATATACGTAGCCACAAGATACCGTCAACCTTGCTTAAACTAATTCTCTTGATCTAGGTTAGAAAGCAACACCATTAGGTTTCTAAATATGTTCAATTAAGTTTTTTTTTGGAATTTTTAAATGTTGCTCGCTTTATATTTTATTGATTATCAATGACAATATTGTAGGTTTTAAAAAATCAATTCAACATCCGCACATCGTGCGGGTGAAAACCCTAGTATATATATATATAGGGTAAGGTTAACGTGAGAACCACATATATGGAGAGAACCGTGAGAACCACTAGTTTCCCTCCTTCTTTCTTATTTTTTTGTGGTTTTTTATTTTTTTTATTTTTTGTTTTTCACCTTTTTTTTGTTTTTTATTTTCTTTTAACAAAAACCCATTCCAAAAACAAAAATAAAAATAAATTTTTTTTTTTTGTAAAAAATCATATGGGTTACGCGTTAAGAAAATGTATGGATACGGTACGGGCGTTGCCCTACATCCGTTCTAAAGGGTTGTCACCGGACGCATATGGGAATGATATGGATTTGATAGACGACGATCCAAGAGATGGTGACAGTTGTTACGGTACGGGCGTAGCCCTTAATGCTAAGGTCAAAGCCCTTAGACATGATTTTCCAACGGTTCTCATCTCAACATATATGTGGTTCTCACTTGATCCCTTTTCTCTCTCTCTCTCTCTCTCTAAATATATATACATATATGTGAGAAAGATTTAATTATGGGCGCACACAAATACCGAAAAACACAAGGTATAAAGGACCATTTACCCATAAGGACAAATACATTTTAATACTACCGCCTCCAAAACACCTTTATTGTTACGCCCATTTTTTTATATAAAAAAAACTTCATTTAACTTTCTATAGATAAATATGTATTCAGTAAATACATATTTACTCGACAATGCCGAATACTAACTTAATTCAACGACACACGAAAAAATAGAAATTTCGGCATGACTTCATCGTAATATAAACAATCCATACCTGTTATTTTTAATCCAAACAACCTGTTTATAAAGACCCAAATTACTTGACATGACTCAGCTTAACGACCACATTACCAATTTAAAGTAATCGACACATTAAATTCGTAAAATATGGGTTAATAATGTAACAAGCATAATATACTTGGTTGTAATTCAAAAATAACACTTGTGTAAACATTCTACAAGTGCTCATCCACGGCTATAGCTTCTCAGGGCTCATCCTTTAAGGTTGCTCATCACTAAACGCTAAATCCATAAGGACCAACAGCATTATAATTAAAGGAACAAACACGTCGCTTAATGAATATATAGAATGTAAACATATTAATCTTCTGTATTATATAAACTGCGTGTAAATATATTAACTTTCTGCATTATATAAACTGCGTGTATATCGTACTGCGTTAGATAAACTACATGATAGTATGTAAGTATATCTTCTAATTGTTCCATTATATAGACCATACTACAGGTATATAGCCAACCTCCATATAATCAATTCTGTCTGCTAAATTTACGAGGGTCATTGTATCAAACTATAAGAAAGTAAATAAGACAGCTATATGCATAGAAAAGATTAACTACTATTCTTTAATACATCCCTTCTATAATATCAATCTACATACATCCACAAAATCTGTATATTAACCTTATATATCTGAATTTACATCACACAATCAAATAATGATTAAAGCATGTGTGATTACACAACATACACACAACAAAACATCTAGATACATATAACAACTTGACTAACACAATTCTACGATCACATAACAATTAAAGCACGTTTAGTTGCATAACATAGACACTTACACAACAAAACATCTAGGTAACCCATTGCTACTCCAACGAACAACATGGCTATCACATTTCTATCCTACTTAGCGTTCTAGCTCACAATTAAGTCATTCAGCGCTATAGTCACACGTCAATATACAACATCAACGACCTAGATTCTACCTTTGACATGATCATTAACTAAAGCCAATAACAATGGTTAACTGTAAATATTTGCTATTAGTCTTCAAGTTGCTTAATTATTACCTAAAACATACAACTACAATAGAGATTCTGCTCAATCTACCAGCTTAATGTTATATATAAATAACAAATTCCGCTACTAACTTCCCTATTACCATACTAATTACCATAACAACAATGCCATTGCTGCAACTTATTTATCTTCATAACTTTAAGAAATGCCATATCACATAACTAAACAAGACTGCATATCAACTTCTACTATATTAGTACCAAAAACACCATTACATGGAATAGATAACACATATATAACCGAGTTCCATAGAATTCGATGTTACAGCTCAATCGTTCATAACTTAATTAATAGCTGCAATTTCAGCACATATTTTCAACAATTAAAACAACTAAACAAATACGGCATTATACAACTATAATGAACATATGAGAAATTTAACGCACATCTGCCCTCATATGATCAACCTACCAGTTTAAATTCTCTATACTCACCTGTGGTCCTGCTACAACATAGATTTGTATTCCTCGAAATCCTTGGTTACCTATTAACCAAAATCCATATAAATCATCAATATTGAGACATATCGTCTTTTCTAATTTTTCTTTGTCTAAAACTTCCCAACCCAATTATTTTTACTTCCTTAACATTATTTCATCATTATTTTACAAAATCATAGCTATCCTTAAACTTTTTATGTCACAAAACGTGACACAAAAACTATCTGCAAATCTTACCAAATTTTAATATATGTTTCATAGCTGAGCCTAGATACTAAGAAATTAATATGGACCTAAACAACCACCTTTTCTTGACCTAAAATATTTTTATACAACTATTAATCAAACTAGAAAATTAAGAAATAGTACCTTAAATAGATGATAATCAATGCCTATAATTGATTAGGAATGATCTGACATATTTAGTTTGACCCGAAACATGCTTTTCCTTCTCTTCTTCTTCGTCTTTCCTTCCCACTGCCTCCGTCGGTGCTATTCTGCCCACTTACTCTTTGTGTTTCTTTAAGAATGATCATGAGATCATTTTAATGTTATTTAATACTTGGAATTAATTTCCAAAGTTTACTTTAAACCCCTCTTTTTATTTTTCTTTTCAACTTTAGTCCTCTGCAATTGCTACTCAACTCTTCGGGTCTCGACCATCTAATCATACACTAGTTCTGACATTTGATTTATACGGTTTTTTAGTTAACTCCGCATTTATTCATTTAATATATATATATATATATATATATATTACTTTTAGTAGTATAATAATACTACGAAATTTGGGGTGTTACAACTCTCTCCCACTTATTTGATTCGTGTCCTCACGAATTGCCTATGTACTCAACATATCTATCTAACCCTAAATCTTGGCATGATTACTTCTCAGTTTTTTTATTTTTATTTTTTAATTTTTTTTTACGAATAGTCTAAATGACACCTATATACTTCCTCGACGTATCTGATACCTATATACTTCCTTGACGTATCTGATACATACTTGCAAAGGAAACTTCCAATGATCATTTTAATATAAAACATGTATTAAATTATTCAACTCTGCAAATCATCTCTTACTAATTATTTGCATAATTCCATTTTTATTATTATGACTATTATTATTATTATTATTTTTTTAACAGCTTAACATAACTCTTCTACAACAATTTATAGGGATTTACACTAATACTCCTAACCATATTAACGGCAAGTTTGAGTTTCTGCACCGAATTACATCATTGGCTGCATTAAATACTCCAATCAAATGACTACTTTTATCATTATCATCTTACTTAGACACTCTAGTCTTAAACAACTTAACTAACCGAAGTTAGAGAAATGTGATTACTTCACGTACGATAATTTATAAGGGGGTTACATTGCTACTCCTGAACAATCTAACTGCAATTTTGGGTTTGTGCACCCATTTACATCATCGACTGCAACAATTATTTAGTTTAATGGCTATATTCGGCCTTATCTGCCTTATTACTTGTGAGGGCTTCATTCTAATGCTACCTAATTTCTCTAATTGGTTCTTACAACCATCAACTAAATTTCATTCTATCAGTCCACTACTTTATTTAATCTCATATTCTCAATAGTTTTTTTAAAGTGATATTTCAATCTCGAGTACATATTGCTGCCAACTATCACAAATAACTATTATTTAACAGCTATTCAAACCAATTTAATTCTATTTCACAGCAAATGACCACTTCCCCTCTAATATACTTCTAGTAATATTGGTTTCACACCATTAGTCAATTAATTTTCTGCCAAAATCAACATTAAACTATACCAACTAGTTGGATTCCTCTTTAATATGCGTTCAACTACGATTGCATTACCCTACTATCATATATTGCTTGCCATTTAACGGGGGGAAAATCTTCTATCATTAATATGAATCCATATCAACATATTCACTTTGTTTTGCAGATTATAGAATATATGTCTAATTAGTTTAAACAGCTTTATAATAATACTATATAGCAACACATTTAAACATCAACAAATATAATAACATACATATCTATAGTATATAAACAATTAAATAATTTAGCAGTTTGAGCTTGCAGTACTCGACTTATCTTTTGCCTTCTCATAATTGTCTTCCCCTTACTTTAGGATTCATCATTTGTACTCTATTTCGAATACTTTTGCTCTATATTACTACTCACAGCTTATATAATAATCTGCAAATCATATTCGTGCTTGCTTTAATATATCACTTCCTGTAGGTCCAGCTTAAGCTAAACTGGAGCTCTCCGGTGACATCTGGAGAGCATGAGGAATTGTCCGAAATATTAGAAGTCCAGTTGCATTGTACAGGTTTAGCAACTGATGACTTCCTCCAGTTGAGATCAGCAGACTAGAATCTGAAGACCTTCCAGTTGAAGTCAAAGACAACAAATGGAAGATAGAGATTGGCAATGGCAGCGAAGCCCAGTTGACAATCTACCAGATTAATCAACTGGAGAATCCTCCAGTGTAAATGCTCTTACAAAGCTTTACACTGATTACGAGGAGGACCTTTTTACTCTACATCCTTTTAACCAGACAATGATATTGTCTTTGGATAAAGATGCAAAGATGTAGAGTGGTTGAATAAAGTAACCTTTTGTCTTACTTTATTTAACACACACAAAGGATTATTTTAACAATACTTTTGTGTGCTGTCAACCATATTTGTACGTCGAAGTTGAGATCCCCATGCTCAATCTTCGACTATAAATAGAGGTCCTTGCACAAGCATTTTTAACAACTTTGCAAATACATATATTCTGCAATACTGGTGAACTTGTGCAATATTCTCTCAATCGTAAAAAGGAACATTTCACAACTCTAAGTGTTTCGATTGTTTAGGAGAATTTTCAAGTTTAGATCAATTGTAATTCATGGGTTGTTAGGATATTTACATTCATGTATTATCTTGGTTCCACAACAACCTTGTATTTTATTTAAACAAGTAATAAATAAAATACACTTGAAAATTACATATTGTCTCACCAGTTTATATACTCGTCATTTATATTATTGCAATGTATTAATTTTCATATTCTGTCACCTTAATACTTAATTCCAGTTAACCTGGTACACGATCAATCTAAACTGGTCACATCCAGATTAATTGATCGTGTTGCAAAGTTCACTCACCATCGACATAGAGGTGTCTTCAGCACCCATCTAGTAATAGTTGGGACTTACACTTCCTAATTAAAGGAAAGGTTAAATATGAACCTTTTGGTATAACTATTCTTCCAATACCCGATTACTATATTACACTAAACATTCACTTCTTTATTAACATTTATCTATATATTATTTGCTTACTTTCTCATGTTATCACTATTGCAACCCTGCAATACTTACTATTGCAACCCTGCAATACTTGGTGACTCTAATGATTCCATATAAATCATAACCCCGTTGATTAGGCGGCGCTATGACATTTTATACATACCGTGTATTCACCATCATTGTCACTTCGTATCTACAAATTAAGATATATCAAATTTTTAAATAGCATATTGCAACAATTTATTTCATATAGATTTATACACAAAATTCAACCATTTAGTGCATCGGGATATTCTCATCACTATATAAACAACTATTATGTCAACTACAACCTTCATTTCGTAATCATTGTTTAATGACTCTAACACGAGTCCTACAAACGAATACTAATCTTACATTTTCATATAATGAGTATACATCCATTCTATGTCTTATATCGATTTTTCATCTATTAGTTAGTCTATTAGTACTAACGTTAGCTATTCATTACAAAATATCGCCCATTTAGTGTACATATGGTACAAACACATTCTGCAAGCATCATTTCACTCTAACCCCAGCTTATAATTTTCTATCATCTTACACTTTGAAAGACGTATTATTATTATTATTTTTTATATACGGCATATTCAACAATTACCAATTGGCTATTTATTCATTTACTCCTTCTACTGAATTCTGCTAACGATTGCTAGGCTTACATATAATCACATGATGTCGATACGTCTATTCTCGATTTTCTTTGTCAATCTTACTGCTATTAATTTGACTACTATTCGCTATCGACATATTATATTCATTGAGAGACAACTCTAATTCATAGTACTCACCGTACAAACAAACCTACCAATATTCAAATTTGTTGTCCATATTCTAACATTATGTACATGGTCTACTTACAAGGGACTTTCATCTACAACATGTTCATCAGTTTTCTCATCCATATCTGCTTATTTGTACCCATTATACATGGATATCCATTTACATACTACAATCAATCATTTTCTATCCTGCTATACTTTTATCCACGAGGAGGATTCAACATTCGTCTCTCAATTCCACATAAACACATAACATTTCAATCCATAGTTATATAATATGTTATCACATATCCGTCAAAATATTTATTCTCCTAGTTCAATATATATACAACAAAATGTACTTCTAATTAACAACAATATACACATAACAATTTCAACTAATTTACACGGAATATCACGGCTAAATATCAACTAAATACTAAAGCTAGAAACGATTAGTGTTCAACAACCACTTAAACTGCCGACACACCTATATAATCTGCCATCGACACTGTCGTACATTCCTTAGAAGTGATGATCCTTAATCATATCACACACTACCCATTCCTGGTCATTTGCTTTTTAATTAATTCTTACAAGAAATTCAACTATACATTCATAGGAATTCTCATAATATAATCACCTTATCTACTAATATATAGGCAATTTGGCTATTCATTTTACATCACATATATAAAATCTGCTTTTGAGGACTTAACAACTTGCAAATATAACAACATTTAATCATCATCAACCCTACAAAACTTTATTCACTTATTGCCCTCATACTAAATTCATGCTACAGGCATTTAATTCAACTAATTATGCATATCATAACAGCTTAAGTCTAGATAACCCGTACTGGATTACCCAAATTTCTTAAAGCAATACTAATCATATAACTGCAATTAATCATCAATTAATAAACATCTAGGGGGCATCATAGCCGTTCAAAACAAAAAGTAAGTTAATAACATATATTAGTACGGCTAAACATGCATATTCTATTGGTTTAAGTCCAGACAATCCTATCGTGGATCATCTAAATGCCTTAAACCACAGCTTTGATACCACTTGTTATGCCCATTTTTTTATATAAAAATAATTCATTTAACTTTCTATAGATAAATATGTATTCAGTAAATACATATCTATTCGACAATGCCGAATACTAACTAATTTCAACGACACACGATAAACTAGAAATTTCGGCATGACCTCATCGTAATATCAACAATCCATACCTCTTATTTTTAATCCAAACAACCTGTTTATAAAGAACCAAATTACTTGACATGACTGAGCTTAACGACCACATTATCAATTTAAAGTAATCGACACATTAAATTCGTAAAATATGGGCTAGTAATGTAACAAGCATAATTTACTCGGCTGTAATTTAAAAATAACACTTGTGTAAACCTTCTACAAGTGCTCATCCAGGGCTATAGCTTCTCAGGGCTCATCCTTTAAGGTTGCTCATCACTAAACGCTAAATCCATAAGCACCTACAACATTATAATTAAAGGAATAAGCACATCGCTTAGTGAATATATAGAATGTAAACATATTAATCTTCTGCATTATATAAACTGCGTGTATATATTTAACTTTCTGCATTATATAAACTGCGTGCATAACGTGTTGCGTTAGATAAACTGCGTAATAGTCTGCAAGTATATCTTCCAATTGTTCCATTATATGGACCAGACTACACCTATATAGCCAACCTCAATATAATCAATTCTGCTTGCTAAATTTAAGAGGGTCATTGTATCAAACTATAAGAAGGTAAATAAGACAACTATATGCATAGAAGGATTAACTGCTATTCTTTACTACATCCCTTCTACAATGTCAATCTACATACATCCACAAAATCTGCATATAAACCTTATATATCTGAATTTACATCACAGAATCACATAACGATTAAAGCATGTGTGATTACACAACATACACACAACATAACATCTACATACATATAAAAACTTGACTAACACAATTCTACGATCACATAAAAATTAAAGCACGTGTAGTTGCATAACATAGACACACAACAAAACATCTAGGTAACCCATTGCTACTCCAACGAACAACATGGCTATCACATTTCTATCCTACTTAGCGTTCTAGCTCACAATTAAGTCGATTCAGCGCTATAATCATACGTCAATATACAACATCAACGACCTAGATTCAGCCTTTGGTATGATCATTATCTAAACCCAATAACAATGGTTAACTGCAAATATTGGCTATTAATCTTCAAGTTTCTTAATTATTACCTAAAACTTACAACTACAATAGAGATTCTGCTCAATCTATGAGCTTAATGTTATATATCAATAACAAATTCTGCTACTAACTTCCCTATTACCATACTAATTACCATAACAAAAATGTCATTGCTGCAACTTATTTATCTTCATAACTTTAACAAAAGCCATATCACATAACTAAACAAGACTGCATATCAACTACTACTATATTAGTACCAACAACACCGTTATATGGAATAGATAACACATATATAATCGAGTTCCATAGAATTCGATGTTACAGCTCAATCATTCATATTTTAATAATAGCTTCAATTTCAACACATAATTTCAACAATTAAAACAACTAAGCAAATACGGCATTATATAACTATAATGAACATATGAGAAATTTAACGCACATCTGCCCTCATATGATCTACCTGCCAGTTTAAATCCTATATACTCACATGTGGTCCTGCTACAACATAGATTTGTATTCCTCGAAATCCTTGGTTACCTATTAAAAAAAATCCATATAAATCATCAATATTGAAACATATCGTCTTTTCTAATTTTTCTTTGTCTAATACTTCCAAACCCAATTATTTTTACTTCCTTAACATTATTTCATCATTATTTTACAAAATCATAGCTATCCTTAAACTCTTTATGTCACAAAACGTGACACAAAAACTATCTTCAAATCTTACCAAATTTTAATATATGTTTCATAGCTGACGTAAAATATTTTTGACGTAATATGGACCCAAACATCCACTTTTTATTGACGTAAAATATTTTTGTACAACTATTAATCAAACTAGAAAACTAAGAAATAGTACCTCAAAGAGATGATTATCAAAGCCTAAAAATGATTAGGAATGATTTGACATATTTGGTTTGACCCGAAACATGCTTTTCCTTCTATTCTTCTTCGTCTTTCCTTCCCGCTGCCTCCGTTGGTGCTTGATGTGCAAAATCGAGCTTTAAATTATAAAACTAGAACTATTTAAAAACTCACTACTACGCACTCACAGGCAGTGGACCCGATCGTTTGTAATATAGTTAAGAGATAAGTCCGAGTTCGTTATCAGGGATTGGAAATGACTAGTTGCTTTATGAAATGGATTGGAAAACGGGTGTTTCTTTGAAAATTCTCTTGACAGTTAAAGTAAAAATTGATTTGTAAGTCAAATTGCATAGTATTGAAAAGAACTTCAGACAATATAATTAAAAGTCATCCACCTTGACTTCCCTCGACTTCAAATGTGATTGCATTTGATTAAGACCAAATTCTTTAGAATTTAAAGATAATCGTGACTAGATTAAGATGCTCACGTGGTACCACCAACCGTGAACAAAATACCGAATCACCTAATTGCTAATTAAATTACCCAAGCCGGTACCACCAAAACAAAGACAACTATTCCAACAATTAGTTTTATTGACTATCAAATTATCAATTTCACCTATGTGACAGTAACGTGGTACCACCAACCGCTATCAATCACGTTGACAAAATTAATCTTTTCTTAAAATGATATTCACTATCATACCATGAACTAGTGATAATTACTCATAGACAAGTAACCATTTTAAAATCACATACACATTCAACTGGTACCACCAACGAAGAATTATATGCAACCAATATCAAAATCAATTAACAAAAAGAATTAAAATTATCAAGATCACAGAACAACGATAATTAAATAAACTCTTTTGAATTAAAAATATTGCAATCACATTATCCGTCTCGTTTCATCAAGGTGGATGATTAAACGTTTAGCCACTCATGATCAATCCACAATAATAATTAATATAGAAGAGAAACATGATGTACCAATCGTTTGATGAAAAATAAATTGCAAGACAGTAAGTAGATACGATCTAGATGGGTGCTCGTGAATCTTCAATGAATCCGCCTAAGAAATTATCTTGATTGGAGATTGAAGAACCCTTGTAAAACAACTCCTCAAAAGATTTTTTGATAAGTTGGGAATTAGGGTTATGTTTCTTATTTATACCTCTCAAAATCTGATGCAAAATTCGTCAAAAACCCTTCGGATCCCGTGCACTCACTGCGGCGCAGTGAGATGTGCATCCTCTCACTGCGGCGCAGTGAGGTAGGTTTGACTTTGACTTCAAGGTGACTGCGGCGCAGTCTGATTCCACGTCCTATATTTCTCCTCCAGTGACTGCGGCGCAGTCATTCACATGCAACCCCCACTGCGGCGTAGTGTGGCAATCTCCGATTGTTTCCGAGGATGTTGGCTGCGGCGCAGTGGGCTAAGTGCATCCCCACTGCGGCGCAGTCATCATATGTGTAGAAATTCTTCCTTTTGATCTTGAACTTGCTTAACTCGTCGTCTCTTCTACTCGAATCAACTCTCGATATTATAAATCACTTCTGGGCCAATAAGTCTTCCAAAAATGCACCAATCGAACGCGTAACCTGTTTAGAGCCTGAAAACACTAACAAACACCATAAACGCGCCAAATGCATAAGAAAACGACTTAAAACACATAATAAAATGGCCAATAATGATGTGGATAATGGGTATAAATTAGTCACATCAGTGCTATTCTGCTGACTTACTCTTTGTGTTTCTTTAAGAATGATCATGAGATCATTTTAATGTTATTTAATTCTTGGAATTAATTTCCAAAGTTTACTTTAAACCCCGCTTTTTATTTTTCTTTTCAACTTTAGTCCTCTGCAATTTCTACTCAACTATTCGGGTCTCGATCATTTAATCATACATCTATTAAAATACTAGTTCTGACATTTGATTTATACGGCTTTTTAGTTAACTCCACATTTATTCATTTAATATATATATATATATATATATATATATATATATTACTTTTAGTAGTATAATAATACTACAAAATTTGGGGTGTTACAACCCATTTATTTGATTCGTGTCCTCACGAATTGCCTATGTACTCAATATATCTATCTAACCCCAAATCTTGGCATGATTACTTCTCAGGTAGATCTAACTGATTTTTTTTTTATTTTTTATTTTTACGACTAGTTTAAATGATACCTATATACTTCCTCGACGTATCTGACACATACTTGCAAGGGAAACTTCCAATGATCATTTTCATATAAAACATGTATTAAATTATTCAACTCTGCAAATCATGTCTTACTAATTATCTGCATAATTCTATTTTTATTATTATGACTATTATTATTATTATTTTCACAGCTTAACATAACTCTTCTACAACAATTTATAGGGATTTACACTATTACTCCTAACCAAATTAACGGCAAGTTGTTTGAGTTTTTGCACCGAGTTAAATACTCCAATCAAATGACTACTTTTATCATTATCATCTTACTTAGACACTCTTAAACAACTTAACTAACTGAAGTTAGAAAAACATGATTGAAATATAGATTAGATAGGATTTGTTTGGACTTGCTCTAAATGTCACGTATAAACATCATCTAGTTTTATGTAATTATCTCTTAATTTTATCTTTTTTAGATATCTATATCAATATATCCACATTTATTAAGAAAGTTCATTTATATAAAATTTATCATTTATGTATAATATTTTTATCTATTCTTTTCGGAAACTATAGGGCTAATCACATTAGTAGCCATTTATCAAACTTGATTATGCAGTTATTTCCACTATCCACACGGCTTACATTATTCTAATACTTGCGATATAGTATACTTAAAAAAGGAGGGGTTATTTGAGAACTCTTAAAAAAAACTCCTATACACCTTTGGATCAAATAAAATGGATGGACAAGATTAAAAATAAAAAAACTCCTCTCAACACTAGAGGAGTATTTTCGTCAGCTCTTTTTTTTTTCTCTCTCTTACTTTAGTAGAATTCTATCTAATTCACAAAAAAACTTTTATCTCACAAACCGTAAATCGTTAGACGAAAAGAAAAGCATGGGTAGTCTTAGAATTTCATCCTCTTTCATTAGAGATGCGATTCGATATACTTTTGACAACTTTTTAAATTTCGTTTTTTTTCCATCACGTTCATCTTACACATGTGTAAGTTGTACTTACCCATGGGCAAATTGAACTTACCCCTAATACATCCCGCTCTAGGGTTTAGGGTTTGAAGGTCGAGGGTTAGCCGTAACCCTCGGGCTTCATACCCTAAACCCTAGAGTGTGAACCCTCATTCTTTTTAGGTTTTTAGGGTTTAGCATTTAGGGTTTAGATTTTCCAGGGTTTTTAGAATGTAGCGTCCCCCTCGGATTAGCAATTAAGCTTTAGGGTTTAGGGGCTAACCCTACAACTTCAAACCCTAAGCCCTAAAACGTACCGTGTACCCGCTCTACGGTTTAGGGTTTGAAGGTCGAGGGTTAGCCCGCCCTAGAGTGGGAACCCTCATCTGTTTTAGGTTTTTAGGGTTTAGCATTTAAAGTGTATATTTTTTAGGGTTTTTAGAAAGTAGCTTCCCCTTTGATTAGAAATTAAGCTTTAGGGTTTAGCATTTAGGGTTTTACAATGCGTCCTCATCATTTTTGAACTTTATAAGTAACTTACCCATGTGTAGGTTGTACTTACCCATGACAGGTTGTACTTACGCATGGGCAAGTTATACAACTCACTACTTCCAGGTCTTTCCTACACATGTGTAGAATGTACTCTCTACACATGTGTAGGATGAACGTGATGAAAAAAATGAAATTTAAAAGTCGTCAAAAGTATATCGAATCGCATCTCTAATGAAAGAGGATGAAATTTCAAGACTACCCATGCTTTTTTTTTCGTCTAACGATGTACTGTTTGTGAGATAAAAGTTTTTTAATGATTTAGATATTTTTTGATTTAATAAGAGGAGAGAGAAAGAGAGTACTGGACAACTTTTTTAATAATGACAAACATGTCCTTCCTGATCTTGATGAATGGAGGGCTAAGATTGGTTCTCGCATTTTTTTTTAGTGGTTCTCAAAATAACTCACCCCTATATAAAGTTTATGGTTTTAAAAAGATATTAATTATATTTTTTCCATCATAATGCTAATATTAAATTACATTTTTAAATTTACGGGCGTTACAATAAATATGAATATTAGAGAGGTAAAAAAAACAAAAGTGCCAAAATATTATTTTCAAATCCAGCAAAAAAGAATTAAATATTAAATATGAAGGGTAAAATGTAAATACCAAACCTAAACAAATAAAATAAAAAGGAGAAAAAAACAAAACAAAGGGGAAGCATGTTTCAAACCATCAATCCCTTCCAATGAAACCAACCGATAAACCACTCTAACTAAAACATCTTTTGATTTATATTTGCTAAACCAAAAATATATATGTAAAAAATTCAAATATAGAAAAAAAAAAACCCTTCTTTATTAAAGAAGATAATAGTCACAAAGTATTGATGAAGAAATGATCCAATATATGAGCAGTGATGATGTGAAATAGGCAAATAGCACGATGTACCAAGGGAAGCTTGCGATATTTTAGTTACGTTAAATTTAGTTATGCTTTTAATTAGCACACCTTAGTTTGTTTTGGTATATGGTCTTTAGAGTTTAAATTTCGCTTGTAATATGGATTATGCTGTTTGGGGTGGTTATTATATGACTCGCCTATTATTCTAGAATCATTTATATATAGTCATTTTTTTTTTATAAAAATTTTAGAAACATTTGCCATATTCATTACATTTTAATATTTACAAGAAATAGTGCCCATGCGTTGCGGCGATGAGATGTTGGGGGTGATAGGTCAATCATAGAGTATGATAGCCAAATGTTGTAGCCGTATGGGCTCTACTATCGGATTTAAAAATTCGTCGAAAGTATATCGAATGAAATCTCTAATGTAAGAACATGAAATTTTAAGAACACCCATACAATTTTTATAATTTATCGATATACGATTTTTGAGATAAAAGATATTGAATGAACTAGAGGAATAAAATGATTTATGAATGAGAGAGAAAAAAATGAGTGGTTGAAATTTGAGGAGAGAGAGAAAAATGAATGGTTGAGATTTAAAGGTATTATAGGTATATTAGGTAGAGATGTTTAAATTAGTGAATAAGGAAGATGAGTAATTTAGTTAGTTCAATTACTTAATTGAGATTTGATTTGAAAAAGGGCAAAATGCTTTTTTAGATAGTATTAGACATTAGATTAGTCCACGAATAATGGTAAAACAGGTCAAATGAAAAGTAGTCTAAGTCAAATGGGTTGCAAGATTTCAAAAGTGTTTTTTCAAGGGATAAAATCATTTTTTGTTCAATAGTTTAGATTATTTCTGCATTTGTAATCATATTTGACATACTAACAATTTGGGGCAAGTTAAGAAGTTGGACTTAAAGTGTAGTGAGAAAATTAAACCTTAGCCTTGACTGTTTCGTGCCATGACAAAATTTATATGTTTTGACCCATTACCCTGTATCTACCCATCCATTTTGTAACGTTGTCGTTGATAGTTCCCTGCATCAACACTTTGGATTAATTGTGTACATTGCAATGTCTTTATAGTTATATTTCCATTCTCAAGCCATCCCTTCAATTCTTGCCTTGGTAAGCCCAACGCAAGCATCAACAAAATCCTCATCTATGAAATCTATGGAAAAAATCTGTAGACGATTGGCACAATTTTGTGCAAAACATTGTGCTATAAACAATCTTCCATACCCATGAATCCGGTTGGTAACTGCTTTCACACACACAATCGGGTTATCAGCCTGGGGTGTTACAGTATTCTCCACTCTGTAGAAGTATTTCCGGGAAGTGACAGGCTGCTGCTGACTCAAATACTTCATATTACTCTCGAACTTTGTTGCTGGTAAATCAGTGTTGATCCAGTTATCCCTCAAATAACCTGAACTCCATAACGGGCATCCCTCTTTTGGCTCAGGTGATATTCGGGGCTTCCAGACACATATAATTCTCCTTGGTAAGATCTCTGCTATTGTTTTTTCAAAGGTGTTGTCATCTGGATGGATCAACAACTCCCCGAGTTGCTCTTCCAAGTATTTCTCAAATGCCGGGGGATCCTTGTGGCCGAACTCAGTCCTGATCTCAAGAATTACAATCTCCGACTCAGTTTCATAAACAAACCTTTTAATGTCTTCTATGACAACATCAACCTTGTATGTTGTCAAAATCCCGTGACAGGCATTCCCATTCTCCTCAACTCGAATATCAAGGACACGAGCCCCACATAAAAGTTGTTGGTAAATAGATAGCGACTGGCATTGAGCAAACGGGCGGGTAAAAATCATGATGCCGATCTTGTCAGTGGCGGAATTGTGGGTTCCAGGCCACACAATCTTGTTGATATGCAGTTTCTCAGGGTCAAGGCCCAACATCCAGTTTTTCCTGTCTGATGGTTGCCAATCACATCCGGGGTACTCACATCCACATTTTTCTTGGAGTTTCTTTAATCTTTTTCTTTCAGCAATGACTGCTTTTCGCCGTTGGATCTGTTTAGACCACTGAGCTCCCATTACTAGATCAACAGGATTACGGAAAGATTTTGGAAAATCAGTGATAAGTTTATATGGTACATTATTTCACATTTACTGGTTTTACCGTCTTATTTATTTACGTGTATTGATATAGTCAAGAAAGTTCTGTTACTGATTATATAATTATGAAAGTCAAGTGTTAATTGACATTGGATTATTGGTTGGGAGAAACTGTATATGTTTTTGAATGTATGGTTGGCAATGTTAGAATATGTCAAATTTCCATGTTATTAGGAAGACATCAACAAGAGTAATGGTTTTTTTTTTTTTTTTTTTATTGAACGCTTTTTTTTTTTTTTCCCATTCTTTTGGGGTTTATTATTGGCGAATTACTCCACTTGGCAGATGTTTGTTGTATGTTTGTAGTGCATAATTTATAGATATTGTACATTGTAAATTATCTACAAACTAGAATTTTAATCCGCACTTTTCATTAAATCGAGGATATTACTTTTTTAGTTATGATGGGATTCAGTTTTGGTATTAGTGTTAATTTTGGGGCTAAACCGCACGTAAAAAAAAAAAATTAATCCCAAAATTTTATAGGCTATTCTAATGTCCCTTCTTGACCAAATGTTTAAAGTGTCTGTTATGTTGGTAGAAAAATAAGTTGACAGTATCAAGAAAACCAAGATAAAACTCCGAACAAAAAATGAAGGGACTATAACGAAAACCGACCAATTCACAATTTTTAAGAGCAAAAAAGTTTAAATCAAATTTAACCAGAAAAAAAAAAAAAAAAAACCTGACCCAAAAATAAACGTAACATGATAAGCAATAAACATAATTCAATGGAGAATTAAATAGCCAAATCAAAAGAATGATATAATGGGCCCGAAGTATTAAAAGGATCGAGTTGGGCCGTTATTTACGTATATTATCATCAAGCCTCAGAAAACTGTAAACATAAAGGATCGAGTTGGTTCATTGGCATATATAGCAGCGTCACTCTGTAAACAAAAGCGACTATTCATCTTTCTTTTTCTTTTTTTTTTTTTTTCAATTTTCTGGTGAGTAACTATATTAATTATTCTTTTGTTATATTAATTTTTTCCTGAATTGTTAGATGCAATATTTGATTTAATTTATATATCATTATTTTTTCATCTATTAAGTGACGTTGTATCTGGTATCTGTCTCTCTTGTTTTATATATATATGCTGAAACGACATTACATTATAAAACAAAATATTGAAATTGAAAACATGATGAATAAAGAAGTAGTACTACATATCTGAAAAAAAAAAGGTAAATGGCAACCTTGGTCCATGTACCATTTTGGTAAGTTACCATCCTGACACATAGATCACAAAATATAGGCGGATGTTTAAATATAGGCGGATGTTGAAGGAAATAAAAGAATGTGGATTTTATGATACTGGAAGTTGCTCGATTGTTATAGAAATTGTAATCATTATTGAGTACTATAAATATATAGATCAAAGATTTTGTATGGTTATGCGAATGTTTTACATAGTTTGTGATTAGATAGGACCATTTATACGATATCTTAATGCTGACAAGTCTAGCCCTTGTATTCTATTTGTTTGAATATATATATGAAAGAAGTTCTATATAATCTACAACCAAATCCTGCGTGTTTAAAAATAACCCATTAGACCAAACCTCTAAATTGTATGCAGCTCAATTATATGGTTTCAAAGGTTTTAATTGCATCTTGTTAGTAACTTTTTCTCTTAAATTGATATTGCAGCAGGATTGCTTGATGTCAGACTATATAAGCAAGGATTTGATCGATGATATATTCACAAGACTACCAACCAAGTCCCTCCTTCGATTTAGATCGGTCTCTAAATCAGTATGTGCCCGTATTTCTAGCCCTGATTTCATCCGCAAGCATGCCTTGCAATCTCAGCCAAAGTTCTTGATTCGACACAGGCTTCTTCCCGACGATAGAGACTACTACACAATACATTCAGAAGACCAATTACCATTGCGTAACTCAGGTGGATATAATGATGAAGTAACCTTTAAGTTTCCTTACAGGTATACCTACAATATAGTAGGTTCATGTAATGGTATTCTTTGTGTTTATGAAGAAGACTTATTTGGCAGCTACTTTAGTCTTTGGAACCCTTCTATTAGATGCCAACTAAAGCTGCCTGATGTTCCTTTTTGTGATAGTAGCTCTGTAGATGATTTATTCTGTGACCGTAGGAGTACAGTTGGGTTTGGATTTGACTCGGTTAATGATGATTACAAGGTTGTGTGGCTATCCTATTCACAGTTTAGACACCCTCGAGTATGTTCATTTGTTTATACCATGAAGACAGATGCTTGGTGTAAGATTCAAGTTCCTTCTACTACGTATTCTGAAGTGTCGTCGTATGCTTGTTTGTTCAACGGAGCATTGTATTGGATTGCAAATTGTGATTCAACGATGGTAGATGACATTGACCGTCGTCATATATTGACATTTGATCTTAGCACTCATCTTTTTGGCAAGATTGTGTTGCCAAAACCTAATTGGGGAATCCATCGGTTAGCAATCATCAAAGGTTCTCTAGCTGTGTTTTCTACGACATACAATGATAGTGGGATTTGGGTGAGGGAAGAGCAGGATAACACTTCTTCTTGGTCTCTATTTTTTGAATCCACCACTACTCAGTTTGAACGTGATAGAATATTTGAACTTACTTCAGGTGATTTCTTGTTCCACAGTTACTATACAACGCCTGAAGTTTATAATCTTGAAACAGGACTTACTGAACGCGTTGAGTTTTCTCCCAAAGTCAACATAGAAAAGTTTGTTGAAACCCTTGAATTGTTAGGCAAAGGAACATCTTACGAGGGTAAGCAACCATCCTTCGCTCGAAGCCAAAAGAAAAAGAAAATAACTTATACTTGGGTCGAAGACTAAATTAGGCAAACTTCGGCGCAGATGGTCACTCTTTGATGGCATATTTACAGCTTGTCATCAGTTCCGTTTTTTCTATGTTTTACCTTTACACCGTTTCTTCATTTTAGTTTTGTTTTATGTTTTACATTTACAAGTTTCATTAATTTCTGTATTGTTCTATGATTCTAAGTTTCATTACTTTTATGCAATTTTCTTCATTTGGATAATTTTTGTTAGTTAGAAAAGAAATTATGTTATCGTGCCTACTTTGACACTCCAAAATGGGCGTTCATGACTGGTGAGTGCTTGTAGGATGCAGATAATGTTGGATACATATGTTAGACCTTGCATACACTGAATGTATATGAAAATCTGTACTTTTGGGTACTTCAACTGGCAGATGATGGAAATATATTTATTAGGTCTTTAAAGAACAGAAGTTTGATGAACGATGTTTGTAAACATTCTGGACATTCATTGTTTCGGATGAATAGAAATTATTTTGTTGTTTCAATGTTATGCAGGAGGTGTCTTATTCATGGTACGTGGTTTGCAGTCCTTTCAACTTTTTAAGTAAATTCTATAATTGGATTGAGATTGAGATCTTTTGAAATTAATGTTAACTTTACAAATTGAAGGGGAAGATCTTGATTATTGAATTAAAATTAAAGATCAAAATGTAGAGATGAATCGTCAATCATGACTTTTGATTTTAATGTAAGGGACAACATATATAAAAGTTTAGGATCTTTATTATTAAATTAAAATTAAAGGTCAAGATTTTTTAATGATGACCTTTAATTTTAATGTACAAGTCAAGATATCTCAACTTTACAATTAAAGTCGAAACTAAATTTAGAGAATTTTCATCCCATGATTAGTGTATGAGTTGGCGAAGATATCAACGACTCATGCTAAATATAAAAAATAACAATAATGAAATAAACAATAACAGTTAAACAAGAATCACTCTCACATATATAAATAAGATCATGTTGAATAGAAAAAAAAATATATATATAATTTTAACAAAATCTACAAATTAATAATATATAAAAAAAAATCTTTTACTAAAATTTAAAAAAAAAAAAAACAATAAAACTAAAAATGAATCAAAATAATATATATTCTATTTCAATCAGACATAAAAGCTTAAGGTTAGATATGTAAGATTTGGAAGGGTTGTAAATGCAGATTTTGAATTTAAAAAGAAAAAGAAAACAAAAAAAACATCCAAATGGGGTGAAGGGACTCGAACCCACGCCTCTTCCACCAATATATCTGATTCTCATCTTCTTTATAATTTCGTTTATTAAGTATATATATATATGCAATGTTTTTTTCTTTTTACTTTTTACTGTTCATAGGCACGCTCATTAATAGTATATATAATTTATCAAATCGACAAAATGATAATGAACCAACTTCACTCAGGTCGGTTGGCCAGGAGTATCTTATAAATCCACTATGTGGGCCCTAGAGGTGAGTTTAATCCAAGGTCTCAGATTCGAGTTTTGGGTTTCTCATCTCAATATATTTTCCATGAGGAAAGGCTTGGAGGTCCAGTAAATCGTTGGTTAAAGTTGTCTCTAGCACGCCTGAATCGAAACTAAATTTTTAAAAAAATATATAATAATGAAAATCACCAAAAGTACTATTGCTTTTCAATTATTGTGCCATATCCTTATGTTATCTGAAATCAGAAGGAGACAACCCTGATTGAAAGAGGATAATAAAAAATCAAAATTTTTTCACTTGATTGTTTTAGTGATCTCCTTGACGATGAAGAACAAAATAATCCATAATAATATAGAGAAGATGAATTATTTTAGAGAGAATGAGAGGGAAGAAGAGCGATAGGATGACTACGGGTAACTCCTAGACTTTTACGTACAATTTTGGGTCCTACAAACTCATAACTGTTCTTTAGTAAGAAACGAATCTATAGAGTTTCTATTAACTTGACATGTCAGCATATTAGGGTTTTCCTGATAAAAAAACATGCGACATAGATAGTAACCATCACTTTTTTAAGTGACAATTATCTTGTGTAGAGATTGTACATTGTAAACTATCTACAAACTAGAATTTTAATCCGCACTTAATGTAAAAATCAAGGATATTACCTTTTTTACCATGATGGGATTGAGTTTTGGTATTGGTTTTAATTTTGGGGCGAAACCGCAGTAATAGAAAAATTAATGCCCAAATTTTATAGACTATTTTAATATCCCTTCTCTACCAAAAGTTTAAGTTGTCGTTGTGTTGATAGAAAAAGAAATTACATTATCAAGAAAACCAAGATAAAGTGACGAACAAAAAAATGAACAGATTATAACGAAAACCGACCAAGTCACAATTTTAAAAACAAAAATAAATCAAAATTGAGTTTAACCAAAAAAAAAAAAAAACAGATCCAAAGATAAATTTTTAAAAAAATGATATTAGTAATCTTCAAATAATAACATGAAGTAATCTTTACCCTCCATTAAATTTCCATTTTTATTCTCCACCCTTAGATCATATTGCTTACATTATCTTTGACTAAAATTTTAAAAAAGATGATATTAGTCCTCCAATTTCCATTAATTTGTTTAAACTAAAATACAATATTAATTACACTTTCAACTTTTTTTCAGAATAATAATATCCATCTTCTTGAATTCTTAACAATTCGATTCTTTTTCTTAAGCCTTTTTAATCGTGAGCCCATGTCACAACAATATCTTCAAAAATATATTCAAGAATGAAGATTTTTATAGTTTGGAGATTCATATTCTTATATATTTTTGTGTATGATGATTGGATAATGTTATGAAAGTTGTCACTGAATCATGATCTCGTGATATATACAAATTTCATATATATATGTTACTTGGTGTAATTTGTTCCGCGGATTGACTAATATATGTTTACTTTCTAATATTAAGATACAAAATATTACAAAATTTTTTATAACTATGTTATATATATACTTGAAGATGATCAAAGAAAAAATAAAAGGTCCGGTTTGTAGTTTTTCAAAACAAATGAAGATATAGAAAGATGTTTATGCTTTTATTGTTAGTTTGTGTAATTTATTCTTCAAATTATTTAAACCTTTAATGTTTTTATTTATTATTATGTCCGTTTTTCTTTTTATCAATGTTTGTATCAATGTATGTATTTTTTATATGGTTCTCTCGCGTTTTATGCGAGTTATAATCTACTAACATACTAAACAATAAACATATATAAATAAAGAATTAAATAACCAAATCAAAAGAATGATACAATGGGCCCGAAGTATTAAAAGGATTGGGTTGTGCCCGTTATTTACGTATGTGAAGTGATCCTTACACAACACTCTTTAGCCATACACAACAAATATATGCATTATATGATTGTACTATACAACTGTTTAATACATACAGTGTTGTGTATGATTAAAAGGTGTTGTGTAAGGATCATTTCCCTTTACGTATATTATCATCAAGCCTTGGGGGAAAAAAAGTTTTTTTTTCATTATCTGGTGAGTAACTATATTAATTATTCTTTTGTTATATTAATAATTATTTTTTCCATACTGTCAAGTATTTTTTCTCACAAGGTCAATTTTCCCTTCCTTCCGGTGAGTACTTTTATTTATCGTGGATGACTCTTTTAAGATTTTCCCTTATATCTATCTTTCTTCTTAATAACTTGTTAATGATGATTATTAAGGTGTTTTGCATTCTTGATTATTCTGTCTGCAAATAATAACTGGGTAGAATTAGGCTACCTACGTAGAGAAATATAATCAACTATCCTTGGTGACAGGGTATTGCTATCCGAAAGTTACCTTCATAAAAGAATTCACAGTAAGTAAAACTGCATAAAACTCACCTTCTTCATGCCTTGTATTTGACGAGATTAGGTGATGTTGTTGTTGTGTTAGTTCTTGTTGATGTTACTTAATTGCGTGCTTGTATAATATGATTGTTTTTATTGTTAAAAGAGGCATGATTAATCAGCATAGTATCTTGTGTGTTAAAATATTTGTAGAATTATATACAATGTTAGATCGTCTATGTGAAGAATTGGTGGATGAAATCTTTCAAAGATTGCCAGTCAAATCCCTCCTCCGATTCAGATCTCTCTCCAAGTATTGGTTTTCTCGTATTGCTAGCCCGGATTTCATACGAGGGCACAAACTTCAATCTGTCAATGCTCCGCTGAAACTCATCGTCAAGCGCCATCTTTATCGTACTAGAGTTGTTTATTATACATTGTTTTCGGAAAGCAAATTTCATATGGATGTAGCAGAAGATGATCTTCCGAGCAGAGGTTTTGAAGTTGTTGGTTCATGTAATGGAATTCTCTGTGTGGTGGACAAAGATATGGTTTTTAGCTTATGGAACCCCACGATTAGGCGCAAACTAACCATACCCGTACCCCCATATTATATAAGAGATAGACGTGATTGGCTTGGACTAGGTTTTGGGGTTGACCCAATCACTGATGATTACAAGATTGTGATGATTTCCTACTCTAAAACAGATCCATTGGTTTACTCTATGAAGGCCGGCACTTGGTCTCTGATTAATTCCCCTACCATGCCGTTAAAAAAGGTTATTTCAAGGGCGTGTTTGGTCAATGGGACATTGTATTGGGTGGTTGAACGTAATCCAACCGGAATATGTATCATGACATTCGATTTGAGTACAAATAATTGTGGCTCAATTGAGCTCCCGCGACCATGTTATGCAATTAGAAGAATGCCAATAGTCATCAAAGATTCATTAGCTGTGTTTTATACATCATGGTCGAATGAGTGGATTTGGGTGAGAAGGGAGAGAAATAATAGTAGTGCTTGGTCAATGCTTGTTAGATCGTCAACCTTTTTAGTGTCTAATCCAAAAGTAGGTCGAGTTTTGCAACTGACCAATGGTGATTTCTTACTCCTCGAACGCAAATGGGGGCTCACTATTTATAATGCGGAAAGAGGAAAGAGCCGATTTGCTTCAAAGGCTGACATCATTGACATGGAATCATATGCCGAAAGCCTTGTATTGCTAGACAGAGGAGTCATTTGCAAGGAAACACGACAATCTTGTGATGTAGAAGCAAAAGCAAATCGCAGAAGACGAAAACTCATGATGTATCGATTCTAGATTCAGCATTTTGATCTTGTACTTGATATACAGTTTTCTAATTTTATGAAATTTTTTTCAATTTAATATTTTATCACGTTTGTCACTGATTATCGATCATAGTTTTATCACGATTAGAAGTTTAGCACTCCTTTTGGTTAAGTTTTATTCAGGTGTTGTACTGTTGTAAGTTTTGATGGAATATGAGAGAAAGTACACGCGCGTTGCGGCAGTGAGATGGTGGCGGTGATAGGTCATAGAATATGATAAGTCATAGGAAATGATAGGTTATAGAGTGTGATAGTCAAATGCCTTAGCGGTCTGGGTTCCGCCATGAATTTAAAAATTCGTCGAAATTATATTGAATGACATTTTTAATGAAAGAGCATGAAATTTCAAGAACACTCATATAATTTTTATAATTTATCGATCTACGGTTTTTGAGATAAAAGATTTTGAATAAATTAGAGAAATAAAAATGATTTATGCATGAGAAATAAAAATAAGTGGTTGAGATTTTAGAAGAAAAAAAAATGAGTGGTTGAAACTGCTAAAAGTATTATGAATAAGTAATAGCAGTTTTTTGATGTTTTCATTTATTTAAATTTAAAGAAATGGAATGAACAAATAATTTATAATGTAGTAGAGATAAAGATTGTTAAGTAAGTGACTCGAGCGGACAGCTCGTTACATAAGCTCTCAATATCTCGGCAAAGACCCAATTAAATACTAAATAGTCTACCCCGACTAAACACAAGTAGCAAAGCTATGGCCCAAGTTTATTACCCCGACTAAAAGGATCTACATTGAAGTCGTCCATAGGTGTCATTATCTACAATCTCTCTATCTATAAACCTTTATAAAGGGTATTGGAATTAAGAAATTAAGTAATTTTTTATTATTGCTAAAATACTCCTACTTCTATAATCTATATCTATACTATACTAATAAATAAACTACTCTCCCCTTTTTTGAACTCTCTACCTTTAAAGTACCCAAAATACTCTTAAATTTCAATACATATTTAACTCACACACTAAATCATCCCTAAAATATTTTACACCCATGTTTATCCAAACACCAATCTCATTGATTAATTAATTTTCACCTAATATCTTTATAATATTCTTAATAAAGTTATTTACAAAAGATACATCCTTAACGATAAAATAACTACACTACCATTTACATCAATTACTTTTAGAGGGTGTTTGGGGTTGAGTTTTGAGATAGATTTTTAGATTATTGCGTTTATAAATCGTAAATAATCTATTTTTTGTGTTTGGGTAAAATGTTTTAAAAATGGATTAATTGCGTTTAGATTATTGCAAAACGCACATTTGGCAAAGCACCTCCCCCTTGCTCCATGAAAACGCCGTTATCAAAAAGCAAATTCCTGTCATATTTTTTACACAAATACCCCAGTAATCATGTATAGTATATACCCTCTATAAGTTCAAATTATTATTATAGTATATATTGCCTGCAACTTTTGAAGTCTATGGCTTTTCTTATTTGATTCTTTCCTACGCCACTTCCTGTAACATTATAATAGTTGATAATATGATTTGGTTTTTTCTTTAATTTTTTTACTAAACAATTATTTCTTTTATATCATTCAAGAATTGCAATAAACTATGAGATGTCACCTTTAAATTTTTTTATTTTATCAAACATCGAAATATATACTGTAATATATATTGTTGCGTCCAAGTTAGATAGGCAACCTTAACATCCAAATATGTATTGTTAAAATTGAGTCATAACAACCATTTGACTATCGTCCTTTTTTGTCATTTTAATTTACTATTTATTAAAAAATATATATTTTTCAAACACTTAAATGTTGATTATCTGATTATTGTGATTACAAACCGCATAATCAAATCCAAACATTATCTTTTATTTTTGTTGCAGCTAATTATCTGATTCTGATTATTCAAAATGAATAATCTATTTTCAAAAAGTAATCCCAAACACCCCTTTAAATTAGAAACCACATCGTTACCACCACCGCCACTAGCACCACCCGTTGGCGCTACCACCGCCGCATTGCGCGGGTACCCATATCGTATAATTAAGAGTGAATAGTTTTTTTAATTATGTGGCTTGTTTATCTAAATGACAATAATGATTTTTGCTTAGTTGTAATTTTATCAAATATTTGTATTTTTTCACCAAAATAATAATAATAATAAATAAATAAATAAATTAAAATAATTAAAATTACAATCGTATATATACAAGAAAAATAGAGCTCGCACTTAGTTATGGTGCTTGATTAATTATCAAAGATTTATTCATTAATACATTTGTGTCAATATTTTATTTAGTACCTATCCAATACCAACTAAATTGCTACAACAAAATGAAAATAGCCGATCTTTTATATTTTGTTATTATTATAATTATTTTTAACCTTTTTTTTTTAAAAAACAACATTTTTATTAAATTTCATAGAAGTTACGTAAAGTTAATGGAAAGTCGTGATACTATCTAGCTTCCTACACCTCTAACTATAATAATCATCACTTCTATTGATTTACAAAGAAATTAATAAATACCAATCATCACTTCTATAAAACTATTATCATTATTATTGATGTTATTTATATATAGAGTAAACGACATAAATCGTCTATGTGGTTTACAAATAGTCATGTTTTGTCCTTGTGCTTCAAAAACGTCATGAATCGTCATTTATTGAAAGAAAAACTTCACGTTTCATCCTTTGACTTGTTGACCGTTAACGCACCTCCGTTAACCCTCCCACGTGCCTCACACATGAGGGGTATTCCAGTCTTTTCACCCTCTTTGACTATGTTATCACTCATCCCTTCTTTGACTTTTCTTCTTCTATTTTTTCCAGATTTATGTTTTTCTACTTTTCGCTATTCTCATCAATTCATCATCATCGTTTTGTTCCTTTGTTCTCATATCTATAATCATCATCGTAATCTATATTTATAGATTCAACTATCTCACAAAATTAATAATTAAAAAAAAATGAAAAATTTTTTATTTTCAAACAAAAAGATTCAACTTCTTTTTATTCTATATATATATATATATATATATTTATATATATTAAAAAGATAAAATGAGAACCAATAAAAGGTCGAGAACCGTGAGAACTTTAATATATGAGGATAATATTGTAATTTTGTAAAGTTAATTTAAATAATCAACAATTAAAATTAAAATACTCCTTGAATATCTCGTTAGTTACAACTTACACACATATGAGATTATGAGGAGTTACATAAATAAATTTGAAATGAATTAATCATTAATTGTCATTTATACGTAAAACATATTTTTTCCCTTAAACCAACATTTTTCATCTTTTGTGTATTATTGTATTAATGAAATTACAATTAGAAATGGATTGTAATATTAATTGCCTCCGCCATATGTAAAATGAAGGACATTGTTTTTTTTTTCCCGTGAGACGTATCATCTTGATATCAGTATGTGTAAATAATACAATTGATATGATTGATAGAAAAATACTTACATCGAATCACACATGTGTCCATATTTCATTTTCACATATGAGATATACGAACACATGTGCACACATACAGAAATACGTGGGTATACCGAATCACATATGTGTCCACATGTGCACACCATAAAATGTATACTTGTGTTCACTATATAATTGTAAAATGAATACTTACTATCACTATATAGTAAAATGTATGCTTATGTATATACGTCCAGAAGTTAATAAGCTATGAGATAATATAGGGAGCTGATTTGCTCAAGGAATTATATTATCGGTACACATAATGAATGTCAAATGACTTTTATATCCTATATAAACTAAATATTACAATATTAACCGTCCGTAATCCTTTACCATTTGTTTCAATTTTAATAATTCTAATTCTCGCGCCATCATCATTCATCGAACATCCCTTTTTTTCTTATAATAAATGTAAGTAATTAACCATTACAAGCCATGTACTTTGAACGTTTCATATGTTGATGCATGTTGATGTGACAACAGCAACTTAGATTTGATATGTCGTTTAGATTGAGACATTATGTTAATTTATGTCGTATCTATATATGTAATTGATAGATTATGGACTTTATGTTATGGTAATGATCGATTACATGTTTTGGTGTTATATATATGTGTGTTATGTATGATGTTTGTTGTGTAATATACAAGTACAAACATAATATGTGTTAGGATTCCTTAAGATGAAATACTTAGGAATATAACTAAGTCTTGTATCTAATGAAGATAAGGTATATCTTCGTTAGAGGCAAACGAAGATAAACTTCGTTTGGTACAAACGAAGATTAACTTCGTTACATGGGCTGGGCAGCTAAGTTCGTAAGAACAAAGCCCAGCAAGCCCAGTTCGACTCAAAACATATATATACGAATGAATACTCCAAAATAAGTATTACGTTCGACATACAAGTACACCAGACACCTAAGTTCGTTCTATATCTTATAGAAACGAAGATAGTATAATACGGCTGATTATTTACTTGATAATTAGCGATATACCAGTTTACTAATCAAACTAGTTATCTCGTGAGGATTCCGCACTCACGACATAATCATAGACGATCTCGAGAGCGATCTATAGCTATCGAGGGACTCACAAGTGGTATCAGAGCCAATCGATTTCTTATCGAAGGTTCGAGATCGTTTTGTTTGATTCTTTTCTCTGAAAATCAACCTCCCGATACCCTTACTGTCGCTAACTTCGTTTTCTCAAACGAATTAGCAAACGAACTTAACCTCATCTTCGTTTCGAGTTCTTCCAACGTTTTTAGCTTTATTTTCGTTAAGTTCCTTCCAACGAATTTCAAGTTATCTTCGTTACTCTCACCTTACGGATTTTGCTTTATCTTCGTTTCTTTCCTTCAAACGAAGATAATTCTATCTTCGTTTCCTTCCTGCAAACGAAGTTAATCCTATCTTCGTTTCTCTCATTTAAACGAATTTAAGATCTATCTTCGTTCAGTGCAGAAATTTACGAAATGGCTTCCTCGTCAACCAACACTGCTGTTGCTCAATACCTGAATTCTCTTGTCTATCATGATCATCTGTTGGACGTACTAATTCTCCACCGAAGTTAGTTTCATTGGCTGACTTTTGGGCATGGAGAGGTCGATTTGAAGATTATATTCAACGGGAAGATTTGAATATGTGGATTATGATCACTGAAGGATATGAATGGCCAACTCTTACTGTAAACGGTGTTACAACTAATTACAAGGTAGGAGAGTTAAAAGGTGAAGAAAAATCCTTGTATGCTGTTGAAGTTAAGGCTCTTTCTACTCTTAGAATGTGCATTCCTCAAGAATTAGTGCACTTGTTTCCTAACAGGAGTACAAGACTTCAAAGCAACTGTTCGATGCTATTGAAGCTCACTGTGAAGGTGATCCATTATTGAAGCAAAATCGAGTTAAGATGCTTAAGAAACAATTTGATTGCTTTAATGCTACCAAGAACGAACTAGTTGAGGATCTTATCTTGAGATTTCAACATCTTCTTGCTGAGTTAGCCTATTTTGATCTTAAGTATACTCCTACTGAGATAGTGGATAAATTCTTGGATGGTCTGCCGAAAGCTTATAAAGAATTTCGTCATGGATTGCAAGAAAGAGCTGATTATGCATCTCTTCGTATAGATGGTGTTATATCCACATTAAGAAACAGAGAATGAAGGATAAGGCAAAGGATCTCCAAGACAACTTCACACAAGATCCATCTCTTTATCATGCCACTATGAAGAATCCTACAGCTGATATTAATGCATTCTTTTCTGGGGTTGGTTCTTCTGGCACGAAAGAGGGTCCTAATTGTGTTATGGATGGAGATGATTCTGCAGGTTTCATGGCTTCTGATGCTGGTTTCAAGGCTCGAAAGACAAATGAGAATGCCAAGCCTGGAAATATGTCGTTTGGTAACATTTCATCTACTTCTGCTGGTTACAAGTCTATGCCTATGGATATGAAATCTGCTGAGGGAAGGATGAATGTCTTTGCCGCAATGTGTGCTGCACATGAAGCTTTTGTTGCTGGGAGGATCACGGATCCAGCACTCATTGATGAAGATTATGACCAAATAGATCCAGATGATGTTGAAGAAATGGATCTGAAATGGAATTTGGCGATGATCACCAGGAGAGTGCAAAGGTTTATGCAGCGAACAGGTCGACAGCTTATTGGGGGTACTCAGGGCTTTGACAAGTCAAAGGTTAAGTGCTATAATTGCGATGGCTTTGGACATTTTGCCAAAGAATGTCAACGACCAAAGAGAGATGTCAACATTACCCCTACCCGTCAAGATAGAGGTGGTAATCGTCCTTTTAATCAGAATGCAAGTAGAGCTCTCTTGTTGACTGAAGATACTACTGGAAATAGCAATGACAAGGCTATCGTAGCTGCTCAACCTGATGGTTCTTATGTCTGGAATCTTCCACAGGATGAGACTAATAATGCTTATTTGGCCGAAATAGTTGATGATATGGCTCAAATAGCAGATTCTGTTGAGGATTTCTTGGACACCTCAGTTTACCACAGTGATGAGCATCTGTATGAAAATGCTCAAAGCTCGAACTTGGAATCTTCTACTCAGGTATATGACACTGATTCTGAGTCGGATGAAGAGGTTGAGGTTGCTGATACGAAAGATTCTGGAGAGGTGAACGCTGCTGAGAACAAAGACGATTCTGCTACTGAAAAGGTTGAAAAGACGATTGAAGAGCAGATGAAGGAGTATGAAATTCCAGCAGGCATGAGTGTGGATGACTTTGTCGCGTACATGGCAGACTGCAAAGAAGCAGATCAACAGGTATCTTATTCTCTTCGTACTATTGTTCATGTTTGCAAAATTGTTAATCGAATGTTTGATGAAATTGAACAAAAGAATGAACGAATTAAGCATTTAGAATCTGTTGTTAATGCTGCTCATGAAGAAAGAGATAAATTGATTAAAAAAGATTTAACTGTCACTGATAGAGAAAATTTTTTAAAGGATAGGATTAAATCTTTAGAGTCTGACATTAATGCTATGAAAGACAAAGTTAAACATGCTGTGGCTGTAGAAAGAGTAGGTGGTGAAGCTTATGCATTATTAGCTAAAAAGTGTGCTACTATTGAGAAAGAACTGGCTGATGCTAGAATAGAAATAGTGGACTTACAAGCTAAGGTTGATTCAGCTAGACATGCTGAGCTTTTGATGCATATGCAAAAATTTGGGGACTCTCCATCTACAAGTTCTGACTCTGCTAAGGTTTCTTACAATAGCATGCCTCCTCCTTTCAACAATAATTATACTCCTGTAGAACCTAATATCCCGGAAGTCCTACTTCAACCTAGTGTTGATGTTGGTAAATCTCAAGACTCGTCTCCTAAGCCTACTTTGACTGAGGAGACAGCAGCATCTAAAGGAGTTTCTTCTCAACCTACCAAGGAAGAGAAATTGAAAGGTGTCGTACTAGATTCGTCTACTTCTTATGGTCAAAAAGACAGTATTACTCACTTTACACTTCGTAAGAGTAGTAGGGTCTACACTGAGTTAGAATTTCCGTTATCATCAATTGACCCTAAAAGGATTGATAAAGTCTGGGATGTTGATATTAAGGATATGAAGCGATTAAGTCAGTTGCGTCAAACTCCTTTACCTAAGCAGTCTAGGGATAGTCAATCTGAAGATGAATTAGTTGTTAATGTCGAAGCAACTAAGGCTTTGAAGCATATCTTAATGCCTGCTCGAAAGAAGTCCCCAAGTAAGTCTAGGATATCACCGACCAAACGAGACCATAAGGATCCTAGTAAGACAAGTAAATCAGTGGACAATAGTGAATCTGTAAGTACCAATAATAAGGTAGATACAAAGAAAAAAACTAAGGTCCTCTCTTGCTTTGCTTGTCATGAAAAAGGTCATGTTTACAGTGTATGTCCTAATCGACCTCGGAGATTGGGTTCTCCTTCAAAGGTTTCCACCTCGGAAGGAAAAAGGGGGTTGGGTAATGATAAACAGGTTTATAAGGCTAAAGAAGTTCAATCTTCCACAAAACCGTTTACTATACCTCAACGACGTGAATCTCCACCAAAAGGTTCTTCTCTTATGGGACAAAGATTCACTACCCTCAGTGGGAGTTCGAGTCGGTCACAAACATATCCAAGTCGTAATTCAATTTATAACCGACTTCACTCGAGTGTTAGACCCTCTTTTGGCCTTCATTCCCCAAGACCTTCTCCAACGAGCGGTCAGACGTCTTCTCCAGTGAGAAGACAAGTTGAGAATCAAGTCACACCCACGGCTTCTAGCAATGGATATTGGACTGAACTGATTCTCAAGGATGAGAAGGGACGACCCAAACCTATGAAGGTTTGGGTCCCCAATGATAACTAATATTTCTCATTTTATGTGCAGGGAGTTCCTAGGAAACCTATTCATTTGTGGTACCTTGACAGTGGATGCTCCAGGCACATGACAGGGGACAAAAAGCTCTTGTCCAATTATACTGGTATAAATGGGTCATATGTTAGTTTTGCTGACTCCAAGGGCGACAACATCACCGGTCAAGGAGATGTCGTCAATGGACAACTAACTCTAGAAAGAGTTAACTATGTGGAACAACTTACTCACAATCTAATGAGTGTCTCACAGATCTGTGATAAGGGCAACAATGTTCATTTCACAGAAAAGGAGGCATACATCTTGAAGCCGGGTTTTGTTATTCCAGAAGAATGGATTATGCTCAAAGCTCCTAGGAAGAGAGACATCTATGGTTTAATTTTAGGTGTTGATAATCCAAAGGAGCCCCATTGTTTGTTGAGCAAGGCAAATGAGTCTGAATCTCTCCTATGGCATCGTAGAATGGGACATATCAACTTTCGGAAGATGAATGAACTTATCAGTCTTGGTTAGTTGATGGTGTGCCTGTTAAGAAGTTTGGGATGGAAGATAAGTGTACCGTGTTTGAAAGGGAAGCAAATAAGAATCCGCATAAATCCAAAGTATTCAATTCTATTTCCAAACCATTCGAATTACTTCATATGGATCTCTTTGGTCCTGTGAACAAACGAAGCATTGGAGGGATGTCTTACTGTTTAGTAATCACTGATGATTACTCGAGGTACTCATGGGTATTTTTTCTGAAGACCAAGGATGAGACTGCCGAACGATTTATGGATTTTGTCAAGCAAGTTGAGAATGTCCATGGAGTCAAAGTTAAGAGAATCAGGAGTGACAATGGTACTGAGTTCAAGAATAATACTATTACTGTATTTTGCTTGACCAAAGGAATTCAACATCAGTACAGTGCACCATATGAGCCACAACAGAATGGAGTGGCTGAACGGAAGAACAGGACGTTAATTGAGACAGCCAGGACGATGCTTGCTGATTCAGGGCTTCCTATTACTTTCTGGGAGAGGCAGTGAATACAGCTTGTCACATTCTGAATCGGGTTTTGACAGTTAAACGGTTTAAGAAGACTAGTTATGAACTATTGCACAACAAAAAGCCCAATTTACAGAATGTTGAGCCTTTCGGTGTTCCGTGCACTTTTCTTAAAACTCTTCCTCAAGGGAAATTTGAACCTAAATCTGAGGAGGGTTTCTTTTTGGGCTATGTTCCAAGTACACCGATTAGGCGAGTGTACAATCAGAAGACTGGCAAAGTAGATCTTGGTACAAATGTCGTAATTGTCAGTCACAAACCTGCTGTACACCTTGGTCCTGCTAATCATTTTGATTATGATGGTGTCTTCACTTCTTTTCGTGGTCCTGTTTCTTTTGCAGGTGTTCCAACAGTGGAGGATGTCGTTACTCTTCATGATCCTTTGGATGGTGGACCGGTTTCTGGTTCTTTCTTCTGGTTCCTCACCAATAGTTGAGCCTACCTCTGAATCTGGAGAATCTAGTGGGACAAAAGTAGCAGATTCAACCTTAGAGCCTGCTCCTATAGTTCCTACTGATCCTTTGCATGTACCTCTACCTGATTCTCCTTTCTATGATACTGATGACACGGAAGGTGAAACTCAGGAGGAGCCTAACACTCCAGATTACAAACTCCAGAGCAACATGTGCAGACGAATTTGGGAGATGATCTTTCTGTCGATAAGTTCCTCAAACCAGAGTCCACAAGGATCATCCAGTCAAGCAAATCATTGGTGATGCTTCTGCCTCTGTTCGCACGAGGAATCAATCTAAGAAACCGTCGTGTATGTTTGCTGAAGTTAAGGATACTGGGGCAATTACTTGGTACTTGTATTACTGCTTTATCTCTCAGGTTGAGCCTAAGAATGTTGGAATGGCTCTTAAGGAACCGTCATGGGTTGAGGCGATGCAAGAAGAATTGGCTCAGTTTCGGAAGCTTGAGGTATGGAAGTTAGTTGACTTACCTCCGGTGAATCTCCTTTAAACACGCGTTGGGTTTTTCGTTGTAAACGCGATGACAGAGGTGTAGTCACTCGAAATAAGGCTCGATTGGTGGTTAGAGGATTTGAGCAACAAGAAGGTTTTGATTACGATGAGACATTTGCACCTGTAGCTAGACTTGAAGCTATTCGATTATTTCTGGCATATGCTAGTTATAAGGTATTAAGGTGTATCAGCTTGATGTAAAGAGTGCCTTCTTGTATGGTGATATTAAAGAAGAAGTATGTCGAACAACCTGCCGGTTTGAGGATCCAGACTTTCCTAATAAAGTATATCGTCTCGATAAGGCTTTATATGGTTTACATCAGGCTCCTCGATCGTGGTATGAAAATTGTCAACACATTTGAAGGAAAGTGGTTTTACCAGAGGTTCTATAGACAGCACGTTGTTTATTAAATGGAAGGGAAGGACTACTTGCTTGTACAGGTTATGTCGATGACATCATTTTTGGTTCATCTGATGACAAAATGTGCAAGGAATTTGAACAGAGCATGAAGGCTAAGTTTGAGATGAGTGCTATGGGGGAATTAACCTTCTTCCTTGGACTACAGGTGGATCAACTGAAAGATGGTTTCTTTATACATCAGACCAAGTATGTTAAAGATTTGCTTACTCGGTTTCGCATGTCTGATGCTAAGGATGCTGTTACTCCCATTAAGACTAATCATGGGTTGTGTCCTGATAAGCCTAATGATCCATCTGTCGATGCCACTCAATATCGAGCTATCATTGGATCCTTGATGTATCTGACAGCCTCACGTCCAGATATTACCTTTGCTGTTTCTATGTGTGCTAGATATCAGGCTAATCCGAAAGAGTCTCACTTGAAAGCTGCAAAAAGAATCCTTCGTTATGTGAAAGCCAAGCCTCGTCTAGGTCTTTGGTATCCCATGTATGGTTCTTTTGACTTTGTAGCTTATACTGATTCGGATTATGGTGGTGACAACTCGGATAGGAAATCAACGTCAGGTGGATGTCAGCTTTTAGGGGGGAGAATTGTATCGTGGCAGTGCAAAAAGCAGACATCTGTTGCACAGTCATCCTGTGAAGCAGAGTACATTGCTGCTGGATATTGCTGTTCTCAGGTGCTTTGGATACAGCAACAACTGCGCGATTATGGTATGAATATCTCTAATACTCCTATTTGTATTGATAATAAGTCTGCCATAGATATTACCAAGAATCCGAAAAACTTTAAAGTCACCAAGCACATAGATATAAAGTATCATTTCATACGTGACTGTTTTGAGAAAAAGCTTATTCATTTAGAAAAGGTTATTACTGATGATAATCTTGCTGATTTATACACTAAAGCTTTTGATGGACCTCGTCTTGAGTTGTTATTTCAACTCAATGGTATGAAGAATGCCGAGTAGTTTCTCTCAAAGAACTTAAATGTATTTTTCGTGTCTTTGTAGTATAAGTTGTACATAGATAGTGTCATAAAAATACAAAAGAGTTGTCTTAGTATAAGTTTGTATATATCTAGTGTTCCAAAAAAAAAAAGGTTACTGCGCTAAATGAGTAGAAGTGACGATACTTTAGCTTTTAAGCCTGCTTAATTGTAATATAACTGCTTAGTTCAGTGATTACAATTTGGGATATATCGGTAGACACAAAGTACCAAGGTTTCCTTCAATCTGAACTTAAATTATATAATGTTCTTGTGGGAAACATATTCAGATATATGGCTGAGATTGCTTGCTTTTCAGTAATGAATTGATCTAGTCCTTAAATTTTGTGAAAGATCTAGCATTACTATAAGATTTGTTCAATGAATAGGCACGAACCTCTACCAATCATGAACATAAAAGTAAATGTGATATTGTTATGCAAATCAATTAATGCAAATTAAGGGGCTAATGTGGTCTTTGAGATTCGGACAAGTATGTCCTCGGGTATCTTTGTATACCTAGCCTACCTAAAGCTTCCAACTTGGGATAGGTTGTCAGAAAGTTCGCTACATGGATCTCATAGAAAATCACGGGTTCCTTATAAATCATGAAATGCAGAAGCAATATGTGAAATCACAAAGTAATTCAATTCAGTTATCCACAAAGTGTCTCATGATTGGTTAAGGATGTTCTTGAATATATTGAATTTTTTATCTTAGTGCTTGTATCGATTACGAAAGTATATCTGAATGTGGGTTACATAAGTTCGCAAACTATTCAAATGGCATATTAGGCTACTCGGGTTACATGGTGACTGTCCTTGGCCAGGTATGTCGAAAGTGTCATAACTCAATGGAAACTGGATGTACCGAGTGTTTAAGAGGACAAACATACCGTAATCGCTGTTGGGTCACGGTTCAGAACTTATAATAAGAGAATTATTTCTCACCCGCAGGCTTATGTAACATGCTATACTGATCTAATCAGCAGTAATCATGCTTAATGTGAATAATGTATAAAGTCTAGTTAATTAGAATTTAGATTAGTTTATTATTCTGCAATTTTTATTCTGTGTTATTTTCTTTTTAATTGAGTCAAATAGTATTTTTATAAGTTCTTATTGCACGAGAGATCCTATTCAAATTCTGAGTATATTTTTGCTGAATTCCTTCATGTGAATTTTTAATGAGGTTGTGTAGACTGTTCACAAAGAAGATTTTCTAATATGGACATTAATTTGTTTAAAGTTTAGAAAAAGATCTTTTCAAGTGTAATGTGAAATGTCAAAGTCATTTGAAATCTCATGATTTTCACTTGTCACCAAATTATTAATCGGTTTGTTTAAATTTGTGTGGTGACATTTTAGGGTTTGACAAGAAATGACCTCCCTTGATCTTTTGTTAGATTTTTAGTTATTTCATATTTGTTAACCCTGATTGAGTATGATTGTAACTTGAATTTTCTGCATTATACTGTTTGTTCTCAATGCGTTGATGAGTTCTGTGGTAAGTGTGCAGTGTTCAGGTTAAGAAACGTTGGAATGCTGACTTCTGTTACTGCATTGTTATTTACATGGATGATATCATTACGATAAGATCCTTGGTGTGTAGTGATAATATTTGTGATGCAGATTAGAGCATGTGAAGGATGAATACATGAACTGGTTTTTGGAATAGTTATTTATTTATGATTCATGTATTTAATGAAAATAATCAATTTGATATTAGTTTCCTTTGAATTTCATGCTGTGATTTATGACATACTTTTGGAAACTTTACTAAGTTCTTCAGTGAATTTTTGTTGGATAGTTCATTGTTTGTTAAGTTTTGTAGACGGCATTAGTATGGGACTTAAGTGTTTCAAGATGGTTTGCTGTCATGCATATCTGATCCAGGAAGTTCTCGGTGTCATAATCATATTGGTAATGAGGTTCATATTTAAATTGATTATTTTCAGGATAGCGTTTAAACCATGGGTTTTCATTCAAGATTATAATGTTCGGTTATCTACTTACATTATGATTATGAATTTGGGTGCTAAGCAGTTTTAGTACAAGGCATGAACAGGTTGCTATCTAACGAGTTTTTGCTATGTACAGATTGTGATAAAGGTTGTGTTTTGGAAGATTGCTTGGATGAAACTCTGAAATTTTTGCTGAACTACGGAATATTTTAGATTTGTTCTTACGAAGATAACTGCTATCTTCGTTCGACACACTTTGTTCAAACGAAGTTTATCTTCGTTTGGCTAACTTCGTTTGTGAAGTTATGCCCGACCCATAGTTGGCCCATTGTTAGTTCCATATATAAAGGGGTTTTTCTTCGTTATTTCTTTATCAAACGAAAATACTCTCATTTTCGAGCAAAACCCTAAAACACAAACTTTTTTCTTTTCTCTCACTTTAATTCGTTTTCTTGATTCATTGTCCAAACTGAGATCTAAGTAAGTTTTTAATGTTCTTTTCATTCACGAATATGATTTAGGTTTCCATGTATCTTCGATTTGATTTGTGTTGATTATGTTTATAAAATTCTTGTAATCATTCACCTGGTTTGATCAAACGAATTTAGACTTGTGTGAACGAATTTAGACTTTAGTTCAAAACGAATTTAGATGTGTGCACATGGACTTAGATTTTGAATTGAACGAATTTAACTTGGGTAGAAACGAAGTTACTTTTATGCCTTACGAACTTAGACCCAAGTTGATGAGGAACGAATTTAGCTTAACACCCTTAGGTTTATTCAAACGAACTTAGACTTCGTTTATAGGTTACGAACTTAGAAGATAAGTTTTATAACTTACGAACTTGCATGTACAGTTTAGTCTTAACGAACTTAAACTTCGTTAGGTGTTAATTTAGGTTTAATTCTTACGAACTTAAGACCTATTTTCGTTTAGTTATTGCTTACGAATTTAGCTTCTATCTTCGTTCTGTCTACTTAACGAATTTATTGGTTATCTTCGTTCAGACTTATTTGCGAAATAAGAAGGGTTAGGGTTTTTCAATTAGGGTTTTTTCAAATTAGGGTTTTTCAATTCTGCATCCATTTATCATGATTATTTATATTTGTTTCGATATTGATTGGTTTTGCAGAAATGGCTCTCGCTCCTCGTCAATTTGTGAAAAAGCACAATCTTGCCCTGAACCTAGATCCAGATCAGCATAATTGCGAACATTTTCATGAAATGTTCAACTACATTGCTCGCTCGCGATTATCTTTTGCTTTTTGTGATTCGCCGAGACTGATTAAGCTGTATATTGATTCTTTCTGGTCCACTGCTCATGAAGTCATGGTTGATGGCCAAAGTTTTGTACGAGCAACTGTTGAAGGCACAACATTTGATTTCAATGCTGAGTCGCTCCGCACTATTTTGCATCTAGGAGCAGAACCAGACGTAGAAAAGAAGAGGAAGATGACTTAATACGAGTTCGAACTCCTTCTTCGCTGCTTTCAGAGAATGGGATTTGTTGGCCAGGTCAAACTTCCTTTTGACAAGAGTGGTTTTCAGGGAAGATGGAGGTATCTGGCGTATGCATTGCTCGTCTGTTTGAGCAATCGCAAGGCTGGCTTTGATCAACTATCTGCACAGATTGCGTCGCAGATGGTTGCTTTGGTATATAATCGCCCTTATCCTTTCTCCCGATATTTTTATCAAGAGTTTGTTGATCAGATTAATGCTAGGGGGAGAAAGCGATTTCTTCTGTATCCTCGATTTGTGATGGCTATAGTTAGACATTTTGTCCAGACTTAGAATATGACCAAGGTCCTCGCTACGTTCTTCATGCTTGGCCTTCGCGTCTTTTGCTGATCTTGAGGCAAATACGAGTAATGTGGCTGGTCTCCATGATCCACCACTTTTTGGTCACCTGATTAATCCAAACTATCAATCTCGTCTTGAGATGATATGGATGCTGATGACGATTCTGATTCTGGTTCTTCAGCGAGTTCTGTTGATGGTGTTGAGAGTTCTGGGGATGAGTCTGCTGGTTCGGATGTTGGAAATGATGATGATGATGTTGCTAGTTCCGACGGTTCTGCTGCTACAACTGCGACAGACACAGATGATTCTGCTGCTGCTGAACGTCGAACTAAGATGATTCATGATATTGCGGCTGCTTCTGAAAGCGATCATTCGCATCAGTCGTTTGATCAAGCGGTGTTTTGTTTCATAGAGAACGCAGAAGCAAAGCTTGTCAGCTGTTCCAGCAATTTCAGATTCCGCTAACTCATTCCTGCTGCTGAGATTGATCCTGATGTTGCAGCTCAGCATGATTCTGAATTGCGAGAGATCTTTGAAGATATGGAAGACCCTGTGAACAGAGCAAGTTCGGTTAGTCCAGTGAAGAGCAAGGGAGTATTGATCTTCAATATACCAGAATTAAGCGTCGACGTGTTGTTGAAGCTTCTTCTGTAGCAATGCCTGATCCTCCAAGACCGACTGCTGCTGTTGCTCCTGTTCTTGGTCGTCGTGTTGATCTTTTGGAGACCAGGGTTCGCACTTTGGAGTCTGAACTCACTGAGACTCGCGCTGCCTTAACATTTTTGATCAACTGGGTCAAGAATCAAGGGGAGAAGTTCCTGAAGAGGTTTGCAGATTGTCAGCGGTTCAACCACGACGTCAGAATGACGATGATGATGCTGATAATGCTGCTGAAAGGAATGTTTCTCGCCCAGTTGAAGATAGAGGAAAGGGTGCAGCGATCGAGGGGAGACAGGAGGTGATACTTCTCAGCAAGGTGCTTCTGGTTCTGGTGCTGGTCCTTCTGGTGCTCCTCGTGATTCAGGTTTCTAATTTTGTCTATGATAAAGATTGTTAGATAGAATGTATAATTGATTGTGTGTAATAAGTTATGACATTTTATGTAATGAAAATGTAATTTATCTTATTTTAATACAAGTACATTTCATCTTTATTATAATTATCATGATTATTCTTTTATTCTGGTGTTCATTTTGTGTAATTTAAATAGATGATCCAGATTATACAGATTTATTCTTTGATGGTGATGAGCTCGAGGAGGCGAATTTGTCCCTGAACCAAATCTAGATATATTCAAGAAGCCTTATGGGTTTGACGAAGTATGGGACTCAATTCCTGAAGATCCGTTGATTGAGAATAGAGTGCTGGATCAGCAGAGATCAGATGTTAGAGAAAGAATGCTTCAAGTCCCATTCAGCAGCCTAACTCAAGTTCTACATTTTGTTGTGTATGCTAAGAATGGTGATGTGTCGATTCCATCTGAATATGAGATTAATGTGACAAGACCATTCAATTCAAATGATTTTCCAGTTTCTCTCAGAGATGATGATTCATTACATATTGTTGATCGACGTGTTCCCGAGAAAAGAGTAAATGATTGGATAGTACATAGGGAAACGTGGAAACCGAATTGTATTGGACTCATATCTCAGATAAAGATGCTGCAAAGTACAAGACAATCATCTGGAGTTGGTTTTATGATGATGAATTGAAGTTGTTTGTGCTTAAAAGACCAGAGGGTTGTCAGTACTTAGCATGTGTGAGAGACATTTCAGAAGTTTGTGTGAAGAAGATTTACATGAGCTTGGAAAAACTGGATTATCAATCCAAGCGATGATGGCTTAGCTGATGTGGTTGGTAAGAATCTCAGAAAAGATTTCTGGTTAAGGAAGATATGAAAGATTCTGATAAACCACAGTTTAAGATCGAGCCAAGATCGAAGAAAAGAGTGGTTAACCAGATAAAACAGTTGAGTTTGTTCAACATGATATAAATGCATGATCAAGGTCCCTGCCAAGAAATGGGCACAAGATGTCTTGGACAAGATGGATAATTGGAAATTGATCGAAATTCTGGTGAAGCCAAGATGTATGCAGATTCAAAGAAGCAGATTTTGTTGAGAAGAGTTTATGATCCGATGCAGCTGGTGAACTTCTCAGAAATGATCTGAGAAAGCTGTACGATACAGAGTGTTCGTTTTTGCCATTTTGGAAGCATGAAGAAAGTAGATATCGTAAGATACTTCAGCTCTGCTTACATGAAGATATTCATGCAAATAGCAAAAGATTGTTGTTTGATGAATGATCAGATTTTGAAGACTAAGAAATCGAAGGTGCTGCTGTCAAGGGGGAGTTTGTTGATGCATGTTGATGTGACAACAGCAACTTAGATTTGATATGTCGTTTAGATTGAGACATTATGTTAATTTATGTCGTATCTATATATGTAATTGATAGATTATGGACTTTATGTTTTGGTAATGATCGATTACATGTTTTGGTGTTATATATATGTGTGTTATGTATGATGTTTGTTGTGTAATATACAAGTACAAACACAATATGTGTTAGGATTCCTTAAGATGAATACTTAGGAATATAACTAAGTCTTGTATCTAACGAAGATAAGGTATATCTTCGTTAGAGGCAAACGAAGATAAACTTCGTTTGGTACAAACGAAGATTAACTTCGTTACATGGGCTGGCAGCTAAGTTCGTAAGAACAAAGCCCAGCAAGCCCAGTTCGACTCAAACATATATATACGAATGAATACTCTAAAATAGTATCACGTTCGACATACAAGTACACCAGACACCTAAGTTCGTTCTATATCTTATAGAAACGAAATAGCATAATACGGCTGATTATTTACTTGATAATTAGCGATATACCAGTTTACTAATCAAACTAGTTATCTCGTGAGGATTCCGCACTCACGACATAATCATAGACGATCTCGAGAGCGATCTATAGCTATCGAGGACTCACAATGGTTTTACTGATTTGATTCTCCCCTTCACTTTTAATTCCTTGAATGTTTCAAAGACTTATGTTTCTGTTTAATCAAGTAAACATACCATAACGCCTGAAATCATCCGTAAAAGTGACGAAATAGCTAGCACCTCTCCTTGACACATGTCAAAGGGGCCACACATCCGAATGTATTTGTCCAAGTAGCTCTTTAGCCCTTTCCGGTTTATTTGGAAAGGTTTCCTTGTCATTTTGCCGGAAACATAAGATACTATTTTTCAAATGATTCATCATTTGTTTTTAAGACACCGTCCTTTGAAGTCTTTCAATGCGTTTCTTGCCTACATGAGCAAGTCGACAATGCCAAAGATAAGTCGAGTCCAAATTGGGCTTGACTCGTTTGTAACATTATACATTGAATTATCCTTGAATCACAACCATGCATATCAATTTCATAAATACCATCACATCAATAGCATCAAAATATGA